>NC_133340.1:26445392-26475392 GCF_030506205.2 Paramisgurnus dabryanus | reverse complement strand
GTGATAATTTGATTTCATATGATGATCGGATCGCGCAGTGCCGCATGAAGTCAAATGCATTAAATACCAAATAGCCGACTGTATATGAGGTTAAACCCGCCAAAGTAGCAAGTGCAGCATGTGAATGGTGAGTGATTCAGATGTCAATTTATGAATGAAAGTGTCAAAGGTTTGTCACACACTGTTAAGTATCCTCACGCTTTTTTAAATGGGTATACGGAAATCCTTGACCATTACTAGTGGATATACTGCGTATACCGGCGTATCACGTAAGATTACAAACAAACAAGAAAAAAACTGAGTTACAAGACCATAGGCTACTCTAGTAATCTTTTTCATACTGAGCGCTTCATTTTCGCGTTGCTCTTTCTCATTATCTGTAAAGCTCATTCATGACTCGCATTTCGCGCAGGGACGGACTGGGGCTAAAAAACAGCCCTGGACTTTTTCCCAAATAGGCCCATCATCCGGCCATTCGCCCCTAGCCGTGCGCAACAGACACAAGGATGTCCTGATACTATGCCACAATACTGTCAGACAATTAGACAAGGATATTTAATATTTTGTCCATGTCATATTAAACTTTGATGTATAATAAGGCTGTGAAATAATGAAAATAGCTAGGCCTATTAATTTTGTCTGTACAGCTTTCAAAAACAACCACCAGGTCTTTGCCAATTCCACAATACTAAACACAAATATGAAAGACAAGGAAAAACTGCACTCTGATCCAAGACAGACAGAAAGTGCAAGCTAGGATTTTTTGGTTAAACTAATATTTGGTCAATTATTTAGCCCCCTTTCTTATTAGCACGTTTAGAGTGGTTGCAATGCATGCCTGATATTTACCCGTTTAATTCAATAGTCTTCATTGTAGCAGAAAATGTGAGCTCACTACAACCTCTCATATACAATAAAGTCAATGAAAGAAATGAAAACCAATGCAACGATGAATGTCCACCCACAGATTGTTTGCTTTGATGTGTGTGATTTTGGTTAGATGACAGTTGTAGGTTACAGTTTGACAAGAGTTTACAGTTTAACAAAAGCAAAATGTTTTGTTTTATTGCGACTGTATACAAATATAAGCAAACACTTTGCTGTTTGAATTATGTCCCATATGAACAAAATAACAGAGTATGTATTGTTTTTATGTTTCCACTGTTCAATCGCGCCCGCGCCTCTCTCTCTCTCTCTCACACACACACGCATGCGCACACACTCACATCACGACTTTCTCTAACACTAGTTGCGCATTACGTTAATTTTCATGCGAGTTTTATTTATTTTTATATCGTGTATATTATATTATAATGTCGCATGTCCTGCTACTACTGGCACTTAGCTCTTGCTGATGTGAAGTTAACTCAGTCTGTCCCTCATCATGACCAGGCTGTGGATGCTCAGGCTCGCAAACATAGACGCTCGCGAATTCCGGGAATCCGTGGACCAATCACGGCTAGTAGGCCGACTCTTCTTCATTGTTTTTTTACACGTAGCAGCATATAAGTGATCGTATTAGTGCCTCTGCTGTTGGCTGTTCATATTGCGTTATTAGACTTTTTTTGCCATCGGCCGGGCGACGGCCCTCCGTTGAACGGCCGTTCTGGACTTTTCCAGAACGCACAGATTGCCAATCCGTCCCTGATTTCGCGTATTCGCTATTGTACTAGCATCTATGGGTTTCAAAAGCAGTAAACTCAGCGCGTCATATTCAGCACCAAGATGACTGACATATATATATATATATATATATATATATATATATTAACGAATTAAATGCAGCACCAAACAATTCTGCACCAACCAATAGGCTGTAAAATAAAAAATGAAAACGACTGAACAAATCAAACGAACGCAAGCAAGCACGGAGGCCCCTATTGGCCGAGGCCCCTGGGCTCAAGCCCACTCAAGCCCAATGGTAAGTCCGGCCATGCTTATAGCACATACACATATAGTCTATATTTTATTTAACCCATTTTAGTGTATAAGTATACTTTAAAATCTCCTTTTCATTTGCATTGTCTGCAGTTGTAAATGTTTTCTTTCATAGCTTGTGGAAGTGCATTGTGGGTAGGGCTGCATAACGATTAATCGCGATTAATCGTTTGCAGAATAAAAGTTTTTGTTTACATCATATATGTGTGTGTGTACTGTGTATAATAATTATGCATAAATAAATACACATACATGTAGATATTTAAGGCGTATTTACATGTGTATATACATTTTTATATTTATAAATAATTTATATTATATATAAATATTTAATCTATAAATATTTTTTTCTTAAAATTATACATGCATGTGTGTGTATTTATTTATACATAATTATTATACACAGTACACACACATATATGATGTAAACAAAAACTTTTATTCTGCAAACGATTAATCACGATTAATCGTTATGCAGCCCTAATTGTGGGATTGAATTAAGCCGAATCTGTGTATTTAAGAAGGCAGACTTGCAAAACTCTTAACATCTGTGGTGCTTCAGATGCCTTTATGGAAACCTGGGGCTGGGTGTCCTACTTAGTCTACGTAGGCAGCTCAGGTTTTCATCATCTCAATGATTAACACACGGGTATGCAATAATAAAACATACTGAATAGATTGTACTGTCACTTCACACAGTCTCATATATATATAACTGACTGTTTATCATGGGGTTTGAGTTATTGAACAACACGCTCACACACAAAACTCAGAAATACATTCTTAGATCCATTCTTGCATGTTTAAGGGTTATTTCGAGTTCAACACCGCCTGAGGTTAAGTATTATTCTGCAGACTCCAATAAAGTAGAAAAAATATTTGGTGGTACTGTGATGCCGTGAAGCCATATTTTAAGTCTCATCTTTTCTCTGCGGGCATACTTCATTCTGCATCGTTTTAATATACAATTGAGTTTGGGAACAGTATCCAGTCCGCACTGTAATAACTAAAATCCTCAACTCATTTCTTTTCTGGAATCTCATTGTTTTCAGTTGTTTATTAAAGGGCTGTTTTATTTATTAGGAGCTGAATGGACGGTGGCACTCTCTATGAGAAAAGATCTGGCATTGGTCGGTTATTCTGTGATGTTGGGACTATTCCAGAGAGAACAGTCGTGAGGGCTTAAAATTAAATTAAGTCTTTATAGCTATATTACTTTAACATTTACCAACATTCATGACTCGGAATATAGTGCATTAAAGTAGAAGGGAGTCTAAGAAAAACAGTTTATTCTATCTATCCAGACGGTAAAGAATGACATTAGATCTAAATCAAGATAACAAAATCAGTCTTCCGATGCAACGTACGTTATTTACAGCGAAAATTTGACATGAAGCTTTTATTACTGCTTAAACCAATATTTAATAATAAGCCAATTTATTTATGTGAGAATATTTTAAAAGGTTCGTCAAATCACAAGCAGCACCTTTGTGCTAAACTTTATCCCATTTCCTCCATTTTTCCATGGATAACCCAGTCAAGTATAAGTTAACCAATTTGCCATTTTAATTGAGATGCATGACCACTGTGCGTATTATCTTCTGTTCATGCAAGCATGGTCTCTCCATCTCCACATCTGAAATACGTCCACCTCGCTATTTGTTTATTCCAAGCTTCACTAGATCCATTTAATTGATTCATTTAATTTACATCTCCTTGTTTTCCCCCCATTTCGAAAGGAAGAAAAGTGAAACCACGTCAAACCGTGTGCACAATGAAAATGAGCAGAATTTTTTTTTACTGAACTAGCAGTATCAATATATGGAAGCATATATATTCCTTGTTATTATGTGTAGACTGATCATGCTTTTGAACAAAATAAGCAAGAAACGTGGAGCTCTTTCTATATTCATCATTTTAAAGGCGAGGTGAGTGATTTTGGAAAAAAAACAACACTTGTAGCCAATCAGCAATAAGGGGTGTGTCTACTAACCAACATCGTTGCCTGGGTTGCGTATCTGTGGGGCGGGTCTATCAAATGAAGGTCCAGATTCTATTAGGGTAGGGGCGTGTTTGTTTAGGTGATTTCAAATGTCAACACTGGCTTTCAGAGATCATGCACCCCGGGTCCGTGTATCATCCGATCATTTAATTATTACATTCAATGTGGCAAACGAAAAAAGAAATAAACTGTCCATAATTCGTTTATTTGTTTTTCTGTATGCAACAAAAAACAACGAAACCTTCAATGAATTCCCATTTTCAGCTTAAAACGAGAAATCAAATAAACAAAAAAACAAAAACGAAATAACGATTCCAAATCTTCTTTTTCTTGTCTTTATTCATTTTAATACTCTGGCGTGTGCACGTGTGCGCATGCGCAATGTACTGTGGCTAACATTCCGTGACCTGTTGAATTCTGTGGCTAGAGGTCGCTGTTTAGTAATTATTCACGCAAGATCGCGCCTGGCGCCCGTGCATATTTTATCGTGAGCGCGGCAGGGGAGTTTCGCGATGACGTCATGTTACCTTGTGCTCTATGAATGAAGCAGTCAGACTTTGTGAGAAGCGAACGCGCCGATTAAAATGAAGCAAAATAAGTTCTTACCTAAAAGACAATAACATCACAAATGTTTTTCTGTTTGTTTAAAATTCCAAATGTTTTTTACTTGGGACTGTTGCTGTTTGTTACATATATACAGTATATAGGCTACTATACGTGTATAAATGTATATTACTTATTTCAAGTGTATTATTCACTCTGGTGATTGATTGAGGATTTTGACCTGATGTTAACAGTAGCACACATATTGTTCACACAATCTGTTGCACAGTAACAACCAGTTACCGAAATCTGTGACAGACAGACAGACAGACAGACAGACAGACAGACAGACAGACAGACAGACAGACAGATAGATGGATAGATGTCTGTCAAATCATTGGACACCTATTAAGCAGTTGAAAACAAACTTTTTATAATTTCAACAATTATTAAATTATCAATATGTTTAGATTTTAACGTAGCAACTGAAGTTGTCAAGGAGTATTAACCAAACTCCAACCACTGAATCTATTAAGAGACATAAAAGTATAGATGACACATACTCATTAATAATATAGTAAGAATATTAACTTAAATGTCAAATAGAATTTAACCGGAAAAAAACAGGCCACATTTCTATGATGTCATCATGTAGACTTCTTACTCTTACACAGTATTTTAGAAATACAAAAATACAAAACACTAAAGTATTTTGATACAAAATAAGAAGGCTTTTTCATCAACCCTATCAAATACAAATACAAAATACTATTTTTTATTTTAAAAAATACTGCCCATCCCTATACATTCTAAATTCTGCTGGTTTATTTTTAACCCAATGCTGGGTAAATATTGGACAGAACACATGTTGGGTTATTACATAAACCTATGCTGAGTTGTTTCAATGTAATTTTGTGTTGTTTCAACTCATGGAGTTAACAACAACCCGTCATGGGCTTATTTATAACCCAGCATGTGTTATGTCCAATATTTACCCAGCATTGGGTTAAAAACAACCCAGCAGGATAGACAGACAGACAGACAGACAGACAGACAGACAGACAGACAGGTTATAGCCAGGACTCACATTAGGTAAATCTTACTAAGAACATAAAGTTCATAAAACCTAATTAAAATGAGTACAGGTTACGATGACAGGTGGGTGGGTGGGTGGATGGACGGACAGAGATAGATTTCAATATTTTAAAGGTACTTTGTGATGAGACAGTTGATCTAATTCAATTCCCTTCAAGTGAAGATGAATTAGAAAAGTACAGGATAGAGATAGCCTTCACATTGAAGATACAGGTATTAATCTTTGGTTTTCTTTACGGATTTTCTTAATTTAGGTTATAAATGCTAATGAATTCTCGTTTCCCTCACTTGTTGTTATCAAAATATTTAATAGGGAACACATTACACATGTCTTTTAAAAAAGTGTTTAAAATAGAAAACATAAATGTTATATTAAACTGTTATGAATGAAAGAGTATCTAAATGCATCTGATCAAACATCTGATATGTACATTCTATGAGAAATGTTTTTTCTGGTATGGACATCTGCGTTTCTAGATGATCTGTCAGAGATGTGTCACTACAAATTTCCATAAAAACAATATAAACCATACATCAAGCATTTTATACAATATAAGGCTTTTAATAATCTGCACGTTTTTACCAATTACAACCAATTACTACCAATTAAGTGCATTAATATGTGGTATCAAGAGAAATGGAATAACATAAATGTTGTGACTTTTTTTACAGATTGAATGTGAAAATGGTTCAATCAGGACCGTGTTGAGAATGTGAATGTGTTTCTTTGCTCAGAATGCATTTAAACTGTTAACTTTCACCTCCACCCTTCTAATCTGTCACCATCTTAGTCCTGCAGATTTTATAGTGATATAGTATTATCACTGATTATAATGATTATTTAGTGTTGTTCTAGCATGTGAATTAGTATTATACAGTTATTTAGTGATGCTTTGTACTGGTGTGTACATGTCTCCCATTCAACCTATACTGCATTGTCTGTCATTTTTCTTGTGATATTAAAATGAAATCTATTCTAGAAATACTCATAGTAAGCAGGAAAATCTTCCTGCAGAAAAATCCCAAGTAAAGGGGGTTTTTTACAGTCCCAAGTAAAAAACATTTGGAATTTTAAACAAACAGAAAAACATTTGTGATGTTATTGTCTTTTAGGTAAGAACTTATTTTGCTTCATTTTAATCGGCGCGTTCGCTTCTCACAAAGTCTGACTGCTTCATTCACAAGCTAACAAGACGTCATCGCGAAACTCCCCTGCCGCGCTCACGATAATATGCACGGGCGCCAGGCGCGATCTCGCGTGAATAATTACTAAACAGCGACCTCTAGCCACAGAATTCGATAGGTCACGGAATGTTAGCCACAGTACATTGCGCATGCGCACACGTGCACACGCCAGAGTATTAAAATGAATAAAGACAAGAAAAAGGAAATTTGGAATCGTTATTTCGTTTTTGTTTTTTTGTTTATTTGATTTCTCGTTTTAAGCTGAAAATGGGAATTCATTGAAGGTTTCGTTGTTTTTTGTTGCATACAGAAAAACAAATAAACGAATTATGGACAGTTTATTTCTATTTTCGTTTGCCACATTGAATGTAATAATTAAATGATCGGATGATACACGGACCACCCCGCCTTTAAATATATACAAAATCCATTTTACGTTTTTTAGTTTGTAAACCGAATTAAAGTGCCGTTTTTGAAAAGTGCGCATCCGTGCGGTTCTAAAGGGCAGGCTTTAGGAACCTGGGGAATCCATGGGAGGAAAGACGTAATGCGGAACTTACGCATTAATTAAATGTCTTAAAATTAAACAACAGAAATCTAAATCACAATAAGTCATTATTAATCAGTCTTCTGATGATCTGACATTAAATCGATTTGAACAGATTAATTAGTACTCCACCTTCAACGTGACATCATTAACTACACACACACAAAACACAAACACTTTTGAGTTGAAACAAAAAAACAAAAACAGCACATTTCAAAATTAAATTATTTCATCCGCAGATTGGTTTTAAAAATTACCAATAACCAGTGTACGAATTATGTCAAAGATTATGGGGGTCCCCTAGCTAGCCCCCCCCCCAGCCTAGCCCCCTGCAATTACAAACGGGGTCGCTGTGATTGTACAGTTTTCATCAAAGAAACCTCAAATTACCCTTAGCTCAAACCCGAACTATTTTTTATCCTTCAAATTAGCGTGAAATAATAGTTTAAGGAGAATGTTTTAAAAGCCCCTAAGCCAATACTAAATCTGAATTTAACAATCTGCCAATTCGTCCAGAAAACAGCATGAGGCACACTTGAGAAATTACAAAACTGGGACACAAAAATATGGAAAGTAACGCTTTGTGGCAGCGCAGCATGAGAAATAAACATTCATGTAGTTTTTTAATCTAATAAAAACCAGGGGACCCCCCCCCTTTATGCTTAGTCTGGTGACTGTTTAAAATGTGCTATAAATATAATTTAACTTGAACTTATAGGAGAACCGGGACCACCCCAGCCCCCCTCAATTCAAACACCGCCAATAACTATAAAAAAAATGCTTAATATCAGTGCTGATAATCGGTCGACCCCTATTCTAATCATGTTGTCCTACCCAAATGTTGATATTCACAGCTCCAATTCTGACAAGTGACCAATCTTCAGTCTCTCCGGCTTCGTGAGGGATTCGTTGTGTGAGTATTGTGGTCTGTAAGATTCATCCGAGTACAAAGATGCAACGCAGGCCATCAAACTCCGATTTTAAAAATTCATCTGTCTTGGGCGAGAATACAGAGACAGGAATGGAGAGCAAAGAGCGATCGAGCATAATATGATGAAATTCTCTTTTGGGAGTGCATGATGCATATACAGTGGATGTCAAATTAAATATGGCGTCTTTCCTGACATATGGTCATGTCTTAACCAATGTCTTCTCGGTTCTCCATCTTCTATAATGATGAGCACTATCCATTAAGAGAGGGTTGGACGGACCTTGTTGTAGTCTAGTTTGTTATATTGAGGCACGTTGTGTGTTTGCGGTGTTTGTTGTCAAAGGAGGGAGTGGTAACTGATAGCATAAGACATTAAAAATATATTTGAAGGCAATAAACGGGTGTTCTTATTATATGCTCAACAATAAATAAAAGAAAATTTATTAAAAATTGAATCAGAAGAATGCCTAGAACACAGATAGGGGAGATGGTTTGAAACAGTTTAGTTGATGGGCTTTTTGTCATGGTTGATGGAAATTGCGCATCATTGTGGCTTTAAGGAATTAGAAATTCATGAGATGCATTGACTGTGCCCAGGATATTGACAGGCAAAATAAATGTGTGTCGCATTGTAACGATCAAAAAGTTTGTGCATTTCTTTGCGTCCGTGTTTGTTGGCGTGTGCTATTTTCAAGATGCGTAGTGTGGGAAAGGAAAAGTTGATTAGGCTTAAGTTCTGGCTAATAAGCTTTAATGGTTGTAATAAATTGCCTTGATACAGGCTCATTTCTTTTACACATCCTCTCAAAGCCTTGGAAATGAATTCCTGGTAAGATTCAGAGAGTCTCACGAAAAACCTAATTATTCATTTACCTGGCGGTTTTTAACAAATAAAAAAATCTTCTATTTCAGTTTTTAAAGTTGCTATACTTTGTCTACACTGTAACAAAATCCTTGTTGCACTTACATTTTTAAGTTTAATCAACTTGATTTGAATATATAAAGTTATTTCAACTTTATTTTTATAATTTATACACTGTGAAACCTAACAGTTAACTTAACTCAAACCATTTAAGTAAACCGGTTGCATTAGACAATTTAAGTTTTAAAACACATAAATTTAAGTACTGTGAACTTGAGTCATGTGCAATTATGCACTTATATTTAAGTGGTGTGAACTTAAAGGCGCTCTAAGCGAATCTGCGAGACGTTAGTTTTTGTTGACGTTTGAATTGTTTTCAAACAGACGGAGTGTAGCTAACTCCTCCTCCTCCCCACCCTTCCGTGCTTTCATGAACGCGCCCACCCCCAAATCCTTCTTGTCGTTTATTGGCTGGAACACTTTGTCATGGTTTCTGTTTGTAGGTTTGGCCACTGTGTTGTTATTGTCGTTTGTGAAGCCTGGGCTGTCTACAGAGATTGCGTTTTTTTACAGTTTGATCAGCGGACAGGCAGCAAGCAGATAGTGAGGAGATGTTTGCTGTATGTAACAAAAAACGTTTTATGGTCTAAAACGGGTCAATTCGCTTAGATCGCTTAGAAAATAGTCCCCTTGGTAACTTTCAGTAGCAGGGGACTATTTACGGGTGCTGTGTTATATCATTGCGCCTTCTGCAGCCATGTTACGGCAGCAAAGTCCTTGATTATTACGCCAGAATGAGAGTATAGTTCCTAGCCATATCTGCCTAGAAAATCACAACTTTTAATTTTTCGGTCTTAGTACACGATGTAACTAAAGAAGAGTAAATAGGAAAAATATAAAAACTCTTTGATTATTTGAGCGCGATGCTAATGGTCTAATCAGATTCAATGGATTATGCTAAGCTATGCTAAAAGTGCTACTGCTAGACCCGGATATCAGCTGAATGGATTCCAAAACTGTAAAAATTAAATGTTTAACTCTAGGGGAGCTGTAAAATGAGCATATTTTCAAAAAAGTGGATTGTCCCTTTAAGTGCAACAAGGATTTTTACTACATCACTTCACAGTTTTCATAAAGTGTAACCTGGAATGTTTCTCCTGGGCACTAGTTGGCAGCATTTTCTTTAACATTCACTTCAAGTCATCTACTATATTAAAAAAAAAACATAATTTATATCTATCCACAAGCATCTATAGACGGTTTCAGCAGTACAAACGGCTTTTGTGAACAAACATAACTTCCGGTAAACTTTCGCAAATAATCGATATCAACAGAGTAGAGTAGTTTATTTCTTAAAACAACCAAAATAAACAACAAGTAAAGTACCTTAGTTAAAATCATAGCTAAAGCGTGTCAAAAACTACACTTCGCTAACATTACTGTTTAAAATGTGTACTATAATGTATACAATGTTAACTACAGATCGCCTGCCAACCCTCCCTTCACATAGCGTTGATCTATGATCGTCATCTCCCCTCGCCTTTAGGAAACCAAAACATTTGTTATTTTCAATGAGATTTTTGTCCCAGAGTTCATTTTAGCCACTAGTCAGACTATTGAACAAACAGAGATTGGAAGTAAAGTTATGCCCATTCGCGTAACAGCAACAACAAATAGCATGCTTTTGATGAAACGGTCTATACATAAGCCTTCTCACCACTGACCGCAGGTTACTCCAGGCTAGACGTTGCAATTACAGTCTCTTTGTATTAAAAGCATCCTTAGATGATTATGGTTATTTCTGTCATGTGAACTGTGCTGCATGTTTGGTTTAAAATATGCAGAGAGGTTAGTTTTTCTGGATAATGGCTTTTGTTGCTCAATGCTCCACACAAGAGCAGAAGTGTTCTCGTGCTGAACAGCCACCTGATAATGTGAGCACTTGAAAGGAACAGGAAAAGACCAGCGCTGTAGCGTGTCCTCGCTGAACTCTCTCTTGCTCTCATTTTCTCTTTCCTCTCAAATTCAAGTGTTTTTATTAACATGCGCAATTGAATTGCAAAGCATTAGCTGGTCAAATTTAAACTGGGGACCAATACGCTTTGATGTAACTCTCTCATCTGAGCCTTTGACCTTTCCAATCCTAATTGGTTTTTAACAAAATTATCTAAAAGAACATTGTATCCTAAGTGAATCAGGAGGCACTTGACGCTAGGTTTTTATGCCTTAGTTCACAAACTCCTTGTTTATTTCATGCCAGATGTATTCTTGCACGTCTGAGATTGCTGTTTATGAAGGCCTTTATCAGCTTTATCAGTTTTAATGAGCATCCACATTGATTTTGCTTTATTAAGATACAAACAGAAAATACAGGAAATATGTTCACAAATGTGACCCTAGACCAAGAATTAGACACCAGGGTCTTTTTTAATGAAATATGCACTATAAAAAGGATATCAAATCAAAATATTATGTTACTTTAACTAAACAAATTAAGTTAAACAATTTCAACTTGTTTTTATAAGTTATGTCAACTTATCACAAGTATATATATATATATATATTTATACAGTCTTGTTCAAAATAATAGCAGTACAATGTGACTAACCAGAATAATCAAGGTTTTTAGTATATTTTTTTATTGCTACGTGGCAAACAAGTTACCAGTAGGTTCAGTAGATTCTCAGAAAACAAATGAGACCCAGCATTCATGATATGCACGCTCTTAAGGCTGTGCAATTGGGCAATTAGTTGAATTAGTTGAAAGGGGTGTGTTCAAAAAAATAGCAGTGTGGCATTCAATCACTGAGGTCATCAATTTTGTGAAGAAACAGGTGTGAATCAGGTGGCCCCTATTTAAGGATGAAGCCAACACTTGTTGAACATGCATTTGAAAGCTGAGGAAAATGGGTAGTTCAAGACATTGTTCAGAAGAACAGCGTACTTTGATTAAAAAGTTGATTGGAGAGGGGAAAACCTATAAAGAGGTGCAAAAAATGATAGGCTGTTCAGCTAAAATGATCTCCAATGCCTTAAAATGGAGAGCAAAACCAGAGAGACGTGGAAGAAAACGGAAGACAACCATCAAAATGGATAGAAGAATAACCAGAATGGCAAAGGCTCAGCCAATGATCACCTCCAGGATGATCAAAGACAGTCTGGAGTTACCTGTAAGTACTGTGACAGTTAGAAGACGTCTGTGTGAAGCTAATCTATTTTCAAGAATCCCCCGCAAAGTCCCTCTGTTAAAAAAAATGCATGTGCAGAAGAGGTTACAATTTGCCAAAGAACACATCAACTGGCCTAAAGAGAAATGGAGGAACATTTTGTGGACTGATGATTTTTGTGAGACGACCCCCAAACTCTGAATTCAAGCCACAGTACACAGTGAAGACAGTGAAGCATGGAGGTGCAAGCATCATGATATAGGCATGCTGTTTCTGAAGCAAAACCAAGAAATGTGAATGAATTGTGGAATGTTGTTAAAGAATCATGGAGTAGAATAACAGCTGAGAGGTGCCACAAGTTGGTTGACTCCATGTCACACAGATGTCAAGCAGTTTTAAAAAACTGTGGTCATACAACTTAATATTAGTTTAGTGATTCACAGGATTGCTAAATCCCAGAAAAAAAAATGTTTGTACAAAATAGTTTTGAGTTTGTACAGTCAAAGGTAGACACTGCTATTTTTTTTAACACACCCCTTTCAACTAATTGCCCAATTGCACAGCTTTAAGAGCGTGCATATCATGAATGCTGGGTCTTGTTTGTTTTCTGAGAATCTACTGAACCTACTGGTAACTTGTTTGCCACGTAGCAATAAAAAATATACAAAAAACCTTGATTATTCTGGTTAGTCACATTGTACTGCTATTATTTTGAACTAGACTGTATATGTATATACATGTGTATAGGCCGGTCTGAGTATTTCACAATCTGCTCAATTACTGGGATTTTCATGCACCACCATTTCTAGGGTTTACAAAGAATGGTGTGAAAAGGGAAAAACATCCAGCCGTATGCGGCAGTCCTGTGGGCGAAAACGCCTTGTTTGATGCTAGAGGTCATAGGAGAATGGGCCAACTGGTTCAAGAGCAACCTTGACTGAAATAACCACTCGTTACAACCGAGGTATGCAGCAAAGCATTTGTGAAGCCGCAACACGCACAACTTTGAGGCGGATGGGCTGCAACAGCAGAAGACCCCACCGTGTACCACTCATCTCCACTACAAAAAGGAAAAAGAGGCTACAATTTGCACAAGCTCACCAAAATTGGATAGTTGAAGACTGGAAAAATGTTGCCTGGTCTGATGAGTCTCGATTTCTGTTGAGACATTCAGATGGTAGAGTCAGAATTTGGCGTAAACAGAATAAGAACATGGATCCATCGTGCCTTGTTACCACTGTGTCGGCTGGTGGTGGTAGTTTAATGGTGTGGGGGATGTTTTCTTGGCACACTTTAGGCCCTTTAGTTTCAATTGGGCATCGTTTAAATTCTGACCACGTCCATCCCTTTATGAACACCATGTACCCATCCTCTAATGGCTACTTCCAGCAGGATAATGCACCATGTCACAAAGCTCGAATTATCTCAAATTGGTTTCTTGAACATAACAATGAGTTGACTGTACTAAAATGGCCCCCACAGTCACCAGATCTACATAATATATATATATATATATATATATATATATATATATATATATATATATATATATATATATATTCACCTTTTGTATTATTCTGCCACCTAGTGAATGGAGGTCCTAAGCAGGCTCATCTTTGAATGGAAAAACACAGACGCGCTGTTTTGAATCACTCTCCGTGTGTCTCATTTGTTTACTAGCTCATAAATCAGTCTGTGAATCCCCAATCGGAAGTTATTATTCCGTCAAAGATCAGCACTCTTGGATGTTATGTTAAAGTTAATGGGAGAAATGTCTTGTCACATCGTGTGGACGATTAACACTTGGAAAGAGGAATATAAACACTCGTTTTTTTCTGGAGCTATATCTCTTATCAGAACGCGAAAACACCGTGGAACTGCAGGTAAGCACCGCAGCTTTTAAATGTGGACGTTGATCATTTACTTTATCGTGACGTGACTATTAAAACATGTTATGAGATATCGCCACTGGTATATTTATAAGCAGCATGCAAAAACATCTCTCTGACACTTATAAAAAAACGTTTTGTATAGTACTGACAAGAACAAAGTTTAATAATAATAATCGAGTGCTCGTATCGCGTTAAGAATAAATGAGAAAGCAATAGTAACGTTATACAAGTATAGTTTTATTAACTTTTACCTCGCGCCAAAACAAGAACAACACAAAAGACACTAAATATGAATAAAAAAACAAGTAATAGTTTGATCATGACACCAAATACTGCTGATTTGATCTCATTTTGACGATTATAAACAAACAAGGCCAACATGAGAGCCAGGGAATCCCTGTCAGAGATGTATCCCAGAGAGGGCGGTGGTCAGCGGGGCGAGTGAACACTGATCTCCGCTCATGCTTTGGTTCTCATTCGTACCGAATCTCACTAAGCAAACGTTCAAACAGGCGCTATCTTTACTAATCGACTGCAGATTTAAATATAATACATATACATTCTCGACTGAACTAATCTTAAAACTACACTTTGTGACCAAGAAACGGTAATATAAAGTATATAAATTCCGTCCATTGAGTTGTTATGAGCTTCAAAGCAGCCGAAAGTTTTACCTGTCATTCTGGCCGCCCTCAAATCCGTGGCGGAAGAAGTAGTTCTCAAACAAAGAGGCTTTTAAAATAACTCCGTTGTTGTTTTCTAGTTTTCGTTTTTCAAACGTGTGCCGTCGAACTGTTGTATAAAAGCAATATCGCTCTCGGAGTCGTGTGATATAGCTCTATATCATCACGGCTGTGATTAGGCCAGAGGCACGAGGCCGTAGGCCGAGATGATATAGAGCTATATCACACGACTTCGAGAGCGATATTGCTTTTATACAACAGTATATAGGAGTGTGATATACCTTGACAGGTATATCACACTCCTACTCGAGCGATATTGCTTAAATATATATACATAATATTCATTAAGAAGGCTATAAGAAGGCTATTCCTACTCTAGGTTAATTTTTTCTAGTTATATAAATATTTTCTGGTCAACAACCCATGTTGCTTATAGCATCAGTCCTTCACCTTTCTTCTCATATAATGTTCTCCGGTTTTGTGGAGAGTCCGATGGGCAAAGTTCAGTGTAGTGGAGTTAAAACACTGAGTCATGTCTACAGACCTGGAGAGGACTGTCGGTGCACGTCAGCCTGAATCACTGCACGCCAAACACGGCCAACCTGTTTTTCGTACAATTGCCCTAAGGAGAGAGAGATTTTTAGCAAGTCTAACCTCATGTGAAGAGTCAGTGCATTTTACGTTTGCGACTTCCACATGGTTGGCTTCATTCTCTCTCTTTTCTAACTTTTTTGGTAAAGGTTGGTCTAATACACTCCTCTGAGGACAGTCTGAAGGTTCATTAAAATGTTATGATTTAGTGAAAAAAAAATTTCGCCCATTCTCTCTTCAATGACTCTGCAGTCTTTGGCTTTCCAAATACTAATTATGAAGAATCAATACAACACCAGACAATATCCAAAAACCTAATTAATATGAGTTGTGCATTATATTTAAGTTAATTGCGTTTTCTTTCTGTTGAATCTATGTATCATGCAAAAACCCCAAACAAACCTCTCATCATCATTTAGCTCTCACTTCACGCTGTTCTTGTCAGTCGGAGCTTAGCTAATTCGTCGCGCATCGCCCATCAGGTAATATCCCATAATCCTCAAGGATTCACTTCTTGATGGATGACAACAAGCAGTCTCCGTGGTAACACCTACTAGGCAGAAGTTGTGTCTCAAGTCGGTAAAGCAGACAACATATTCCCTTACTAATTTCACCTGACTGATGTTTGGACGTGAGGCTAAGACATTTGTTACTTGTCTTCATTTTCAGATATGCAGTATTTTTTTCAAACTCTTCACCCGCTTCCTTTAAGGCCATTTGCTTGACAGGAGGGACTTGTTATAAAAAAAGACATAATTTATAGTGAGGTATTAATCATACAGGCCGGCTGTGTGTTTGTGTGACTAAAATTCAATGACACAGAAAAAATTTAAAGCAATGATTTCCTTTTAAAATGAAATGGAGATCTTTATTTGAAAGGTGAGGGTGAGGATGAAAGAGAGGACGGTGTGTTGCTAATTGTTCTGATTTCGTCTGAAGACTGAAAAGCTTCGGGCCGAAAAGCACCTGAGGTCTTTGCGTTTGAGAGATCAGGGCTAGCGATAAATGTTTAATCACAACTGTGTTTCAGCTGATACGCTCATGTCAGTGTTACACAGACTAGTAGTTATGTGATCAAAGATGTTGTTTCCTGACATCAATCAAAAGCTCCATTTATCTACTGAAGCTTTATCCGTCTTTTATGTCAAAAAGGACAGAGTTATCCTTATTAAATAAAAATTAAATCATCAACACTGCTGTGAGATAATTCAACATAGCTTTGTAAATGACATTCAAAAATTTAACCTTAAAATCTGTTGCATTTGCATATTAGAATATGTTGCTAAAGGAATCAGGTTTTGCCTTAAAGACCCAGTGTGTTTTTTTTTTAGTGGCATCCAACCTTAATTTCAAAACTCAAAGAAAAGCTACAGTAGCTGCAACAGAACAATAATATCAACATGGAGACAAAACACGCTTGGCAAAACTATTTCCTATAAATCTGACCATTTGTCCATTTAGGTTTACTGTAGAAACATGAAGACAACATCCATGTAGGGAAACCTGCAGGGTATGTATATTAAAATGTCTAATTTTAAGATAATAAAACAATACAATTCATTATGTAAGGTCTTTACAGATAACGGATAGTTATGTATATTATATTGCATTTCTGTCAAGATATCCTTATAAAAGTCCCACATTGCACCTAAAGAGTTGGCTTAAGTTAAAAAAAAATAACACGAAAAATGTAAAAAAATAATTCACCCCAAAAATTGTATTCTCTTATATTTTACTTACCATGCCATCCCAGATGTTTACTGTACGCTTAAAAAAAATGCTGGGATTATTTTTCAACCCAACGTTGGGTTAAAAGGGGACGAACCCAACCTGTTGGGTTGTATTCAGAGGCGGACACTACTTAAGTATTTTTACTTTCTACATATAAGTGGCATCAGTGTTTTTCTTTGAAAAAAGCATATTATCATAATTTTTACTCCACTACATTATATTTAATATTTAAGTATATTCAACATCTAGTTTTTTTTTTCTTTCTTAATTAAAAAGTACTTTTGTACTTTTACTCAAGGAAAGTAAAAGTACACAATTTTTATGTAATTAGGTATTAAATCAATTTTAATATGCAATATAAAAGGAACCCACACAGTATGATTGCTTTAGAATGTAGTGAAATTTTTTTTGTAAAGTAAAGTAAATTTTTTCCCAAGACAAACACTCTGATAAAGCACAGATGCTTGGAAAATTTACTCAAAATACTCAAGTAGTGACCGCTTCTGGTTATATTTTAACATATGCTGGGTTGTTTGTACTCATTGCTTGGTAAAATATAAACACTTTCTGGGATAATTTAACAATTACACGATTAGGGATACATAGTGAATATAGCAGAATAAAAGCAGAATAAAAGTTTTTGTTTACATCATATCTGAGTGTGTGTACTTTTATTCTGTTATAGATTAATCGCGATTAATCGTTATGCATCCCTAAAACCCAACGGCTAATAAGGGCGGTTAACATTGCATCTTTTGAGCGCGCTCAAATAGAGAGGGACATTTTTCCAGGGCGCTGGCAACTGTTCAGATTGCCGTTGTTTTAGAAAGTACGTTGTTTTAGATGCGAATGATTCCTTTATCTTTTTAAACAAATGCATACCAACACTAAGGCCGCACTCACATTATCCAAACCAAACCATGCCCCAGCGCGATTGTCACCCCTCCCTACTCCCCCAGATGCACGCACTCACACTGTACTTCTTATCGATCCGAGTCCGGGCGCTTTTGTCATTAACTCTTTCACCGCCAGCGTTTTTAAAAAAAGTTGCCAGCCAGCGCCAGCATTTTTCATGATTTTCACCAAAGTTTAATGCCTTCCAGAAAATTTTCTTCTTCAAATATGTAAACATACAATATACCAAATGAAAGAACAGACCCTCTGCTTTCAAACAAAAAAAAAACGTTTCATCCTACCTTTAGTGGTTCTTTTGCAATCAGCTTTTGAATATGGGTAGGTTTTTGCAAAAACACCATATTTTGAGCAAAAAGCAGAGATAATTCCATTTTTGTGACGGACTTTTCATAGAGATCCCATTCAGAGCGATCTTTAAAACGGACATGCAGCAGCTTGCCATAGGGCAATACTTCCGGTTTTAAAAAGTTGCGGAAGGGCGCCACCTGGTGGATAATAGCGGTATTGCGGAAAGACGGAAAATCTCGTCATTGGCGGGGAAGCGTTTTCTCTTAATTGACGAGATATCTCGTCAATGGCGGGGAAAGAGTTAAGATGCGATTGTTTTGAAAAAAGCAGGAAGTAAAGCTCTCTCTTAACAATGGAACCCACCGTAATGATAAATCTGTGTTTTTTATTCTGAGTCATTTGGTGCGCGATTACAGACAGCCCTCTCACATGTCATCATATTGCTTAGTTAATCTGTCACGTGTGCAGCTTGGACATTCACGTAACCCGCGCTCCGGCCCACCTCTGCAACCCGGCCGCGGCGCGATTAACCAATCCGCGCCCGGGCACGGAACAGAACGATCACACTAGTCAAACAAACCAGGCTTTGGGGGTCAAACGCGCCCGAGCGCGGTTTGGTTTGGATAGTTTGAGTGCGCCCTAAATTCAAATAACGTGGCTTGTCAACAATTTTTCTATTGTCCGATCGTAAAAAGACCAGGTGTAAATGCCCTCTGAAACGTTTTCGAGACGGATTTAAATCCGATCGCTCAAAACACTTCAGGAGGTCTGGGATGCATTTCGAAACTGGACAAGTGTAAATACATCTGGTTGATGAAACCACATATGTTGGCGCATAACTCCTCCCAAATGCAAACACATCACCCGGAAGTTAGCCGGCAAATAGGCAAACAAACAAAGACGACACTCTCGTTGCTTTATGGAACGACGACAGTGGGTAAAAAGCTTCCTAGAACCAATAAAAATGTCCAATGACAAACTCGAATAATATTTAAACAAAGAAATAAAACTTCATCACTCTCCTGCTGCTCTGAACTGCTTGCTCCAGCTCATGCCGAGCAAGGAGATGCGCGTCCTCTGCCCAGCATACAGTATAACATACAGTAAGTGCTGCTTTTTGTTGCATAAACGTTGTCTTAAGTTTTTTTAAGGCGGAGTAATCAATAGTGTATTTGCATTTTGCACGGGAGTTGAAGTTCGGATTCATATCCGTTTTGCCAAGAAGCATTTATGTGGCCAAATGTAAATGGAACAGTTTTAACAAATCAGATACCTATCCAATCAGAGAAAACAGATGAAGTGACCAGGTGTAAAAAGGCCCTACATGTAAATGACTAAATGTAGATGTCTCATAATATTTCATCACCGGAAACACCATTGTGCCACCTTATTTGAATTTAGCGCTAGTATGCATTTGCTTGGTTTTAATTATGGTTTCAGTTTCGAATTTGAAAAATAAGTTCAAAATATGAAACATTTTCACACTTACACACCGATCGTTGAAGAAAGAAAATCATACACATCTTAAAAATGGCACGGGGTTAAGTAAATAATGAGAGAATTTCCATTTTTTTGTTAATCTTTTCTGTGAACATAGCTTTAACATCTCAAAACCTCCCCCTCAGTCCGAAAATCCCATGCTGTTAAAACATCTTGTTCATAATCCCACAGGCTGACAGCCAAATTTCGGCATATCATGTGAAGGCGTGTGCAATTTTAAGGGTCAGGGATTAGGCGAGAAGTGGTCATGTGTAACAGAAATATGAAATATTATGAAATTTTGGCACAAAAGCTAAAATATTATTGGACCTGAGGGAGAATAATTAAAAAAAGAAAGATTTTGGGCCCTTTTGACTTTGAGCTTGGCAGTGAAGAGCTAGAAATGGGGCGAGAGAAAGAGAGAGATGTTGTTGCCAGTTCCTCACAAAAAGGTTTAACTTTTGTCTCACACTACAGGCCCTGCTGCCTGCACTCTAAGCAGTCAAAAAGTGTTTGATTCACTCGACTTGCTTGAGATGCGTCCATGGAGAGGCAGATGCACCCTGGGAAAAGAGAAGTAGGCGTATGAGGAAGAGGAAACGCTAGTCTGTAAATGTTTGTTCAGTTTATTTTCCCTTTTTAGAAGAAATATCAACTGAATCGTAGGTTGAAGAGAACAATAGATCTGCACAAAAGCAAGTGTCTAGGTATCTAAAGGAAGACTCGACACGGGCATGTCATGTTTTTTTTTTGTTACAGAATATTTTAATAGTTTGGCTGAACACATAATCGCCCCCAGTAGAGATGATCATATCCAATGTGACAGGTCGGAGGATGCAAACACTCTGGAATGAATTCATAAAACAATTGCGGTACCACTTGTGTATTTCCACTTTTGTATGTATGTATATACAAACCTGCATCTTATTTATTAACCAGGAATCGAGTTTAATCAGATTAAAATAGCATTGAAATTTGACTAAATTGCTTTGAATTGAATTTAAAAATAGATGTCAATTGATAAACTTTCCTCTGTGGTTTCTGTTTACTGCTTTCTTTTAGTATTCACAATCCAAATGCATTAAAATAATAGTCTGTTGTCTGCACAGAATGCATGTCTGATCATTATCAGCCTCAAAGAGCGAAACTGATATAACCATATCTTTTTTGTGGGGGGCTTTGTTGCCATAGTAACACACTCCTTCAAGAACTGAAGTGGGAAAGAAGTGGAGTCAACAATGGGTGTTACATATAAAACTGTTTTGTAGATATATATCCAAGATAATTGGAATCAATAGCAGCCATTAGCATGATTGAAGTCCTTAATTACTTTGTTGATTAAAAGTAAAGACGAGCGCTGAGATCACTTGAGGGTAAAGATGTTCATAAGGATGAGACTACGACACTAGATGTATGATGTAATCTTTTGCATCTCCAGGCTCTGACAGAACATAGATTATTGTTGGCAGAAGGCATTTAAATAAGCAAAAGTAAACATGTTTGTTTAATAAAGTCCTTGTTTTGCTACTTATATTCAAGCATGTAATTAGTTTTAGGGACTGAACTGTGTTTTTAGTAATGTGATTGTAACTCCGCTGTCTTGGAAATGCATTAGCATTTTATATCTGCAAATTTTTTTGTCAAAAAACAAAAGATCAGTTATTAACCAAGTACATCAACATAAAGTTGAGTTGTCGAGTGAGATTTTATAGTAATGTCAGTTGTTTCTCAACAAATGTGAGGATAAGTAGGCAACGCAAAGTATCTGCAATTACACGTTTCAAACAGAGGTGGCAATAGAGAAGGAAAAGTTACAGATTGCATTAAAGGAATATTCAATTTTCTTAAAAGAAAAATCCAGATAATTTACTCACAACCATGTCATCCAAAATGTTGATGTCTTTCTTTGTTCAGTCCAGAAGAAATTATGTTTTTTGAAGGATTTTTTTCATTTTAATGGACTTTAATAGAGCCCAACATTTAACACTTAACTCAACACTTAACAGTTTTTTTCAACGGAGTTTCAAAGGTCTATAAACGATCCCAAACGAGGCATAAGGGTCTTATCTAGCAATACGATTGCCATTTTTTACAAGAAAAATAAAAAATATGTACTTTTTAAACCACAACTTTCCGTCTAAGTCCGGTCCAGCGCGACCTAACGTAAACGCGTAGTGACGTAGGGAGGTCACGTGTTACATATATAAAACGCACATTTGCGGACCATTGTAAACAATAAACTGACACAAAGACATTAATTAGTATCAGTTGACATACAACAACGCAGGAACGGTCCTCTTTCTCAACACTTAAAAACACTGGGGCTGAGTTTCGCGTTCGTCCTCTGTGACCTCTTGACGTCATGACGTATTGCGTGGGGTCAGCTTGCGCATCACGACCGGATCTACATGACGAGAAGTTGTGGTTTAAAAGTGTATATTTGTTATTTTTCTTGTCAAAAAGGACAATCGTTTTGCTAGATAAGACCATTATGCCTCGTTTGGGATCGTTTATAGTCCTTTGAAACTCCGTTGAAAAAAAAACGTTAAGTGTTGAGTTAAGTATTAAATGTTGGGCTCTATTAAAGTCCATTAAAATTAGAAAAATCCTGCAATGTTTTCCTCAAAAAACATAATTTCTTCTCGACTGAACAAAGAAAGACATCAACATTTTGGATGACATGGTGGTGAGTAAATTATCTGGATGTTTCTTTTAAGAAAATTGACTAATCCTTTAAAGTCCCCCTGTGATGGTTTTTATTGTTGTTTATAGCTGGGTCTTAAGCTTTCCCTCGGTCACTCATTCACTATTCCCTATATGGGGAATGACAATTGAGTCCACTATATGGGGAAGAAGCAAATGAAAATGAGTGAGCGATTTCGGACACGGACGTAAATACCATGCGTCAGATAGATGTTGCAGAGATTCGTCATAAACCCTTACACCTATGTGGCTTTATTGATTGTACTGTGAAATGGTAAAGTTTACTTTCATACTGTTTTTCACATTCGTCATGTTTATTGTATTAGTTGATAATAAAGATAATTCCAATTCAAATTCAACTTCATGTAGGGTGGAGTCAGTTCAATTCAAATTCCAATTCATGAATTGAATGAGACCAAATTCTGAAATTCTGATTTGTGCACAAGCCTGTAATCCACGAGACGAGACACGAGATTGGGTTCACAAGAATGAGACAAGATTTTTACATCTTTTAAGAAATCCCCAATGATAAAATTATTAATGGTAAACTCAAATCACATTATTTTGAAATGTTTTAATTAATCTATGTCCCCTATAATTACTTTGCTAATTGATAATGAAGTAATTTTATTTTTTTGGTAGTAAAAATTTACCCAAGTGAGCAATAACCTTTAAAATTACATAATAATGATGATGTAATAATTATTTATTTAAATAAAGCCCCCTGCAGGGGCACTTTCACTTTAGATGCTTATTTTTAGCCAAACAATGTTTAAATCCATTTGAATTTTTAATATTTGTTCAGTTCTTTACAAAAGAAATGAAATGGCCACTGCTATTCTTGAGCAAGAACATACAAAGATAAAATCATGTAAACTAGGAGTGAGAGTTTAATCTGCTGAGACCCTTCACATCTGAAACTGAGACAAACACAACGCGTTTCAGATGAACATTATTGGAAACCCAAACAAAAAAGCACACGCAGTAAAAGACTATAATGTAGAGTATAGAATATAATGCATGCACATTGCATTGGAAAAGGTTAAGCCAGAAACTTAACTTTATGCTGATAGGACAGTAGTTGTTTCTCAAACGTAAAGCTGCATAAAACAACAATTTATGATTAACTAAATATAATAGTAAACTTTATAAGTAAGCAATAAGGCTGTATCGTGAATAACTGTGCATTCACACCAGCTGCGGAAGAGGCGGCAAGCGCGGATGATTTACATTTTAAGTCAATGCAAACACGCGATTAGGCATCC
This sequence comes from Paramisgurnus dabryanus, assembly GCF_030506205.2. Classification (NCBI taxonomy): domain Eukaryota; kingdom Metazoa; phylum Chordata; class Actinopteri; order Cypriniformes; family Cobitidae; genus Paramisgurnus; species Paramisgurnus dabryanus. The sequence continues at coordinate 26,451,575 of NC_133340.1, read as the reverse complement.
TGTGGCGCGGTACACGCGGTAGCCGCGGAACGTGCGGAAGGCGCGGGGCGTTCCGCGCGTTCCGCACGAATTGAGCGTTGCCGCGGGAAACGCGCGAGTTCAAAAATCTGAACTTTGGCAGAATTCCGCGCCACGTTAACCAATCAGGAGCTTGCTGTAGTAGTGACGTGATTACAGGAAGCGAGCGGAGTGGTGTAGTCTCCGCGGAGTCGCAGAAGCCCCTCCCATGACGCGGATTTCCGCGTGAATTTCTCGAATGACTAGAATTTCACGCACGGCGTTCACGCGCGGATTAAGCGAGTAAACTCAAAATGTTCAAGCGGCAAACTGGACGGGGTTCACGAGTTTTTGCCGCCTCTTCCGCGGCTGGTGTGAACCCACAGTAAGAAACGGCTGAAGTGCGTTGTTAGGCACCACGCGCCTGCAACCCCTTCAGCCGTTACTTATTCACGATACAGCACTTGCCTCAAGTACCTTATTGCTTTTATAAAACGGTAACCACACAATATTAAAGTAAAAAAAAAAATATTAGTGCAACTTTCATGAAGTTAAATCAATAAAAAGCATTCCTTCTGCTAGAAAAAAATAGTCCCTGACCATAAACAAAAATGTGTTCCAATGTGTAATATGCATGAAAGCTCAAATAAAGGGTGAAGTGGTCATAGCAGTGTTTTATTGTGAATAAAACAGACCTATTTACCAATCAGAATCAAGGATTGGAACTAAGTGTTTTATAATTGTTAATATTCTTTAATAAGACAGTCTTTATGTATGCAGTCTACAAATGCAACCTCCTAAGGATGCAGCCTTTTATTTGAGAAATGCCCAGCATTTTACCTCCATGAGATATCTTGTGAATTACTTTCGCGATACATATTTAATCTCGCAAGATCTGGTCCCATGAGATCTCGTCACACCCCTAATATGGATGCATCTATATCTATGGTCTGGGGTGGTGCGATTGGGTAGAGGTGGTGACTAGTTTGCATATTCATAGATTCGCATATACTAAATAAGGCAAGGGTGTAGAGTTACATTCAAATAGATAAACATTGAAAATAATGAAGATTCCCTTATTTATTTAACCTCTTCAACCCTGAGGACCCTGTCCCGGGTCCAGAATTTCGTATTTTGACTTAATATAAAATATTCTTTTAATCTTTGATGCTCCGTCATGGACCCCAGTAACACATATGAGATACTGTTTGAAAGCTTAGAGTCTCTACTTTCTGCAGATATGCATCACTTTGACACATCTTTTACTGTAAGAAAGTTATTTACACTCAATTTACACTATCACCCCCCCAATATTTTATTATATCATTTAATATTTACATATTTCATATTTTTCAAAAATGACAAACATGGGCAAGTCTTATATCAAATGAAAGCTCTCACTCTCAGGAATAAGGCTACAGCGTTATTTTTGTTCTAATATCAACACATATCCAACAATCGCTGAATGAATAATAAGGTAAAAAATGGTCTTTTGTAAACATATGGGAAACTTGAGTGTGGACTGCCTCAGATAGCACATATAGCCACAAATGATACACCATCTTTTATTTTAGGTCCTACTCTAAACAATGAGTCCATTCACAGCATTTTCTTTGGTTGTGTGCATATATAATCCCTTGCTATTAATTATATGTGCAAAACAAACATGCGACATGCTAAAGAGTTCATTCTTTTTTTGGGTGTTTACTGTCTGTAGCTGCTAACAACCAGAACTGTCTGCAGTCTGCTAGAGCACCCAGAACCAGAGTTATACAATATCAAAAACAGTGTTTACAACATAAAAAAGAAAATTTGGTGTTTCATCATATGAAAAACAACATAAATAACAATATTTGTCACAAACAGCAGATTTTTATGTAACTTCAAAGGGTTTTCTTTAAAATGATATAAAGAAATTGCATTTATTCCACTGTATGTGGTTATGGGGACACTTCAAATGTTCTTAGGCAGAAATTGTATACAAAAAGGGTATTATTCCTCCCTTCAGTTGGAGTAAAATAACTTTTGCATAGATTATGATAGAGAAAAAATTCCTTTTTCCTCTGTAAGCTGACAATTGCTGGAATCAAACAAAACTGTCTGCAGGGACCTGAGATACCCAGGGCCAGAGTTATATACTTTCAAATAAAAACTTTAGAAAAAAACATCAAAAAGCGCCTAATTATTTTTGTGTTTATTAGAGGACTGATATCACATACAACCATGTTGAGCACTTTTAACAGTGTTTTATGTAATTTCAAAGGGTTACCTGTAAAATGATACCAAACTTTTGTATGTAAACCTCTGCATGTGGGTATGGGATGCTTTTGAAATTGGGTAGGCCAAATCCAGGCGAAAATCCCCAAAATAGCTTCAGGGTGTAAGAAGTTAATTTACATATTTAGGGAAGTCCATGATTTTTTCATTTTGTAGCAAAAAAGTGGAAGTACCCCTTCAAGTTTTTGACTCTTTCACCGCCATTGACGAGATATCTCGTCAATTAAGAAAAAACGCTTCCCTGCCAATGACGAGATTTTCAGTCTTTCCGCAATACCGCTATTATCCACCAGGTGGCACCCTTCCGCAACTTTTTAAACCCGGAAGTATTGCCCTATGGCAAGCGGCTGCATGTCCGTGTCTGTTTTAAACATCGCTCTGAATGGGATCTCTATGAAAAGTTTGTCACAAAAATTGAATTATCTCTGCTTTTAGCTCAAAATGTGTTGTTTTTGCAGAAACCTACCCATATTCAAAAGCTGATTACAAAAGAACCACTGAAGGTAGGATGAAACGGGTTTTTTTTTTTTGTTTGAAAGCAGAGGGTCTGTTCTTTCATTTGGTATATTGTATATTTTTATATTTAAAGAAGAACATTTTCTGGAAGGCATTAAACTTTGGTGAAAATCATGAAAAACGCTGGCGCTGGCTGGCAACTTTTTTAAAAAATGCTGGCGGTGAAAGAGTTAAGGGGACATGAATTTTTGGTCAGTTTTGAAGAATGGTCAGTTTTCATGGGGACTTTAAACTTTGTTTGTACAGTAGTAAGCTAATAAAAGTTAGCAACGTGTAATGTAGCCCAGCATTTTTTTAAAGGGTTGCCTTTACTTAAATCTCAGTATTTCTAGAATTAAGCTAAAACTTACACACTGTATCTAATAACTAATAAATGGCTCATTTCTTAAGCAAAACGTTTGCCTGGATTCGGCAGATCAGGTTTACAATTTCTCTCATCGCCCACTAGAATCCACTTTCCCTAATTTATTAAAAAAATCTAAAATCTAAAGCCGTGTCATCAAGTACAAGTAGCTACATTGGGTTGTGCTTGACAGATGAGTTTTAAAGTTCATATTTTAAAGATCTGCTTAATTAAAATTTCCACAGAGAGGTCATTGCAGATCTAATGAGCATTCATCACACTTACATTGATTTTAATGAATAAAATACCCTTCTATTTGTTGTGACACTTCCTGTGGTGATCTAGGAATTGGTTGTGGTTTCTATTAAATGCAATGGATCAGGAACATTACCCTAACTGAACACTTTTACCCAGAATGCTGTGTGCAGGGAGACAATGTGACGCCCATGGCAGTGAACTGTTATAACTTAATTAGAAAGTGATAGGAGCCTTCCAGTCAAACTGTCACAAGGCAGCAAACTTAGATTTGTGTTAAAGCCTGCACAGTTGGCCGCTAATGGAGCTAATGATCGGCTAAGTGCTAATTAATAACTACGAAGTGGAAATGGTGCTGCGGATGTGGTTTCTATGTTGTACATTAAGGTGCTCTTAGGTGCCTATAATACTTTTTAAAGATGTCATCTTTGCCATGGTTTTGAGATTCTTAAAACCACATAAACGTGGTCTTGGTCACATTGGTGTCTCCGTCTGGGTCTCGGTCTGTATAGCTTACAGAAAGCGGTACAGAACGTAGTTACCTCTTAGCACTGGACATGTGATAGGAAATGGGTAGAAATGGATTTGGTGGATTTGGGTTTAGGTTAGGTCACGGTATGATTATGGATCCCAAGGGGTATAGACTAGATCGTCTAGATCTTGGGGTTCTGGTCTGACTTTGGGTCTCGTGAGATCTAGCCTCCAGCTCTGATGATAATAGTTTATAAAAATACATCTCAGTGGTTTTTCAAGTATGTTTTTTGACTAATCTAAAACAGATCCTTGTGATTTATTAATATTGTGTGAAATGACACAAGCTGGCAAGAGTTCGATACCTCACTCAGGCATAAAAAGCAATAAATTACAAAGAGAGAGAGAGAGAGAGACAAAGAGGTGATGGTGTGTTGATAGCACAAAGTATTCCATGTTAATTTTAATGAGAAAACCTCCTTCCATTGTACCTTTTGCAATCACATACACTACCTACTGTATGTTCTGTTATGAATCGCAATCTAGCATGATCACATTTCATTGTATGGATATGTGTCATATAATTGAGTTGTATTGCATCACAGTGGATCTAAATAGCAATCTGTTTGTTTGGCATTTGTGTCGACGCCCTGAGGGTAAACTTCACTAAACTCTCATCTTGCAGAACAGCGGTAGGCATCATCATCCAAAAAACATTTTTCCAGGGTACGCTTAAAGGGATAGTTCACCCAAAAATATAAGTTCTGCCATCATTTATCCACCCACGTGTCATTCACATGCTTTTTGGCTGGTGTATTGCTTGAAAAAGGTTCAGAATATCCAAGGGCAAGCATGCTTTTTACTATATAATGGAAGTAAATGGGAGCAAAGGCAACCAGTTCCAGATTCCCTATTCTTACAAGCATCTATGCCAAACATTTTTTCAGTTGAAGGTTAATTCTTTGTGATAAGCCATAGCTGGCACATGCAGGGGGGGGGGTGCTTTGGCAAACGGTGCTTGAGCCCCTGCTCCTTTGCCCAATGTGCCCTTTTTGATGCCCTTCCGGAAAGGCATAATGATCGAACGAAATGCAATCGAGTTCCACCCATTCGTGAGCTTTTGGTCATAAATGGCTTTCCAGGGGTCCCCCTTCGTCCGGAATGCCGGAACGCTATCAGGTAATCTAGAGCACTTGCCCCTCCAAAGGTCTCTGCACTGAGCCATAGGGAGCAAATCAGTTTTTGATTCCCGGTCTTGTTGGTCCGACATAACCTCTCTTCCACACGTTTTGTCATGGGGAATACTGTTAGCATTTCAGTCAAAGGGCAACAGTGCTATTCTTGAGTATTTATTTTAAACCATGGCATTTACTGCATGTGGAAAATAAACTGGATGTGCTTTTACTAAAAACTTGTTAATTGGTTTGCAACTTTTCACACATTTTATTTTTTATATTTTTTGTTGTTTTTTGGGAATTAGTATACAGTATGTTAGATAAAGAATATCTAGCATAAAATGAACCTTGCAAGAAAAACAAGTCTTTTTAAACCCCCTAATAATTTTAATGACCATAAACTACTGTACAATAATCATTAATGAGCGTTAATTGTTCATCTACGGTGCACAGTTCGTGTGCAACCCTGATATTTCATGTACTTAAGCATACATTAAAACTGGACATAACAACATTGCTAGTTAACATGGGTAAATAATTGTATTCATTACTTTTGCTTTATAGTGTTAGGCGTATTTTTTAAAGGATTAGTCCATTTTCTTAAAAAAATCCAGATAATTTACTCGCCCCCATGTCATCCAAAATGTTGATGTCTTTCTTTGTTCAGTCGAGAAGAAATTATGTTTTTTGAGGAAGACATTCCAGGCTTTGTCTCATTTTAATGGACTTTAATGGACCCCAACACTTATTAGTTTTAATGCAGTTTAAAATTGCAGTTTCAAAGGACTCTAAATGATCCCAAACGAGGCATAAGGGTCTTATCTAGCGAAACGATTGCCATTTTTGACAAGAAAAATAAAAAATATGCACTTTTAAACCACAACGAACCCATTTGGGATCGTTTAGAGTCCATTGAAACTGCAATTTTAAACTGCATTAAAACTAATAAGTGTTGGGGTCCATTAAAGTCCATGAAAATCCTGGAATGTTTTCCTCAAAAAAACGAATTTCTTTTCGAAAGAACAAAGAAAGACATCAACATTTTGGATGACATGGTGGTGAGTAAATTATCTCAATTTTTTTAAGAAAATTGACTGATTCTTTAAGCTCTATCATTCAACATTGTTGCCAATGTTATTGTAGTAAAGA
>NC_133340.1:26242892-26440392 GCF_030506205.2 Paramisgurnus dabryanus | reverse complement strand
TCTGTCTGTCTGTCTGTCCGTCCTTGGCTGTCTGTATGTACATCCGTCCGTCCGTCCGTCTGTCTGTCTGTTCGTCCGTCCGTCCATCCATCTATTGCTGTCTGTCCGTCCGTCCATCCATCCCTCCATTGTTCTGTCTGTCTGTCTGTCTGTCTATCTATCTGCAGTAGCTGTCCGTCCTTGCTTTATTCCTTACTTCATCACTCCCTCCCTTTCTTCTTTTGTCTCTTTTCTCTGCTTTCTCCCTTGCTAAACATTATGGGCAAGAACCCAAATGTATGCCCATGATTCATTTCTCTGTGGTCTGTCTTATTTTGACATCTTGCTTTTTCTGTGGTATCCTGACCTTGCTTGGGTCGAACCACCTGCTCACCATATTTAAAGCGAGGAGCAGTGGTCCTACACACAAACCTTTCTTACTCAGTTACAGATGTCAGACTTTCTCTGTCAGTAGTCCAGTCTGATGCACCTGAGTCGGTCAATAGAGGCTTTTTTAGGAAGAAGGTTTTGCTGCTTTTTTATCTCAAACGTTTCATGAGTCTCATCCGTTTTATCTGGCGAAACAGAGACAGCGTAGCTGCTACTACCAACATGACTCATTGTGACAGGTTTTTTGTCGCCCTGCTTCTCAGAAGAGGCCTATGTGACACTAGGCAATGTTTTCAAAGGAATATGAATATGCAAATGAAACCCATCATCTGAGACCTACCTACACTGGTACAAGACATACAGAAGCATTGGACAGAAGGAAATAGCTGTGATTATGTAACACGTCCATGTTAGGCACAATGCATTGCGGCGGTGAGTAATAGTCATGGCTGTGTGCTGTCTGTTACAGTATCTTCTTCTCTCTATATTCATAAAGCCAGAAAGGTTTTATTACATAGTTTGTATTATTAAATAAAAATCAAAGGTTCCTCACAGCGATGCCTTTCAGTCAAATATTTCTTTTTTACCTTTTAAATAACTTTTTTTTGGACTAAAAGAAACTTTAATAGCACCTTTATTTTTTTGAGTGCAAGTTGTCTTAGTTTCACAGTAAATTCATGTTTGCTAGAAGTCAGTCTGACTTTTTTAAAGTAAAGTTCTGTTATCAATAAAGTCTAGAGAATTTGGTAGAGCATTGCATTAGTGGTGCTTACGGTCATGGGTTTAAACCCCAGGAAACACATATACCAATAAAATATATAGCTTAAAGGATTAGTCCATTTTCTTAAAAAAAAATCCAGATAATTTACTCACCACCATGTCATCCAAAATGTTGATGTCTTTCTTTGTTCAGTCGAGAAGAAATTATGTTTTTTGAGGAAAACATTGCAGGATTTTTCTCATTTTAATGGACTTTAATAGAGCCCAACATTTAATACTTAACTCAACACTTAACAGTTTTTTTTCAACGGTGTTTCAAAGGACTCTAAACAATCCCAAACGAGGCATAAGGGTCTTATCTAGCAAAACGATTGTCATTTTTGACAATACAAATAACAAATATACACTTTTAAACCACAAATTCTCGTCATGTAGATCCGGTCGTGATGCGCCAGCTGACCCCACATAATACGTCAAGAGGTCACAGAGGACGAACGCGAAACTCCGCTCCAGTGTTTACAAGCATCTTGAAAGAGGACCGTTCCTACGTTGTTGTATGTCAACTGATACTAATTAATGTCTTTGTGTCAGTTTATTGTTTAAAATGGTCCGCAAATGTGCGTTTTATATATGTAACACGTGACCTCCCTACGTCACTACGCATTTACGTTAGGTCGCGCTGGACTTGACCTAGACGAAAAGTTGTGGTTTAAAAGTACATATTTTTTTTTCTTGTCAAAAATGACAATCGTATTGCTAGATAAGACCCTTATGCCTCGTTTGGGATTGTTTATAGACCTTTGAAACTCCGTTGAAAAAAACTGTTAAGTGTTGAGTTAAGTATTAAATGTTGGGCTCTATTAAAGTCCATTAAAATGAGAAAAATCCTGCAATGTTTTCCTCAAAAAACATAATTTCTTCTGGACTGAACAAAGAAAGACAACAACATTTTGGATGACATGGTGGTGAGTAAATTATCTGGATTTTTCTTTTAAGAAAATTGACTAATCCTTTAAATGCACTTGCTTCGGATAAAAGCCTCTGTGCATAAATGAAAATGTATTTAATGCCTACCGGTATATGCTCCACACTTAGCAATTTCACATTTGTTTATTGCCTTAAAATATTTATGCAATTTTGCATGTGGCTATTTCTAATTTTAAACATCATATTTTATTATTACTATTTTATACATTGCAAAAAATTATTTTCAAGAAAAAATGTTCTTAGTATTTTTGTCTTGTTTTTTGTAAAAATATCTAAATATTATTAATTTAATATGCTTTTTCTTGATGAGCAAAACGACCCAAGAAATATTTTGTAGACCAAAAATATCAAATTTAAGTGATTTAAAAAAAAATTGCTTACCCCATTGGCAGATTTTTTTCTTGTTTTATGCACAAAATAACTTAAATTTGATATTTTTGTTTCTAAAAACTAGACTTATTTCCTTGAGTATTTTTTTCTCATCAAGAAAAAGCACTAAAAAAAAATACTAATTTTTTTTATTTTTTTTGCAGTGTATTTGCTCAAATATTAAAATAATTTTCAGTTACACTCTAAAAATTGCTGGATTATTTCCAACCCATCGTTGGGTCAAAAAGGAAAAACCAAACCTAACTTAACCTACAGTATGCTGGGTTGTTTTAAACCAAAATGCATTTTGTTTTTACCCATTATTGTGTCAAATGTTGACAAATCTTGGTGAGTTTGTCCCTTTTGACCCAAAGCTAGGTTGAAAATAATCCAGCTTTTTTTTTTACAAAAACCCAAACACTGTCTACTGCTGTATTATTCTATTATAGCTTACAATTACTCAATAACAAAACTCATAAGATGCTCCATCAAATATAATCTTTTTTCTTTCTCTTGAAAAAATCTCTTATTTTCTTTTCAGATGTTTTATATTGTTTCTCCTTCCGTCTGATGTTTTTGAATTCAAAATGTCTATTTTGTGTGTATAGGTTGTTGGTTAAAAGTGAGCAGGTGCTCACACTGTCACCGATGGCTACTGTATAAGATTTCCTCCTGGCTGTAAGATTTGGGGAAATTGTAGTTCCAGTTATGAAAAATGCCATCTTAAATATATATATAAATAACATTTCAGCCACTGTTTGTTGACAAATCAGTTCTATATTATATTTAACCCATCATTGCGAGTTTTAAAGTAAACACACATTATTCCTGACAGTTCAGATACAGGCATATCTCGGGTTAATATAATTTAAGTGTTCCAGTTGCCTCCAACATCGCCGGGTTATTGTTGATGTTAAGATTTAGCCTCTTTCATACTTTTGGCACATATAAATGTGTCTTATAACAAAAATGACAGGTAGATTTGTATTAGTCTATGAGTTATGAAGGAAAACATAAAAATTACAATTACCGTTCTCCCCTACTGCGGAAGTAGAGGTCAAATTTAAATTAAGACACGCCTCTTCAAGATTTACTTCCTGAAGGTTGCTGTAAGCTTGCACAATGCTATCACAGCCTCCAAAGTCCTTTTCACATAGAGATTACGAAAAATATACGAAAATGCATTCGGGATCTGACCGGGATCGTTTGATTTTTGGTTAATTTACAATGCCAATGATTTTACGGACGCTGTGCGTAAAGCAGTGTACTGTATCTCAAACTTTTTTGCCGTGCGTCCCTCCTTGTGTACATCCCAAAGTGCTGTGATTCAAAACACTTTTTTTACAATCATTGCAGTAGAGTTTATGTATCATTTTTATTTATAAAACCTCTAAAAGATGAATTATATTTTAACTGTAGTTACTTGTCTATGTAATTGGCACTAATAAACTTTTACAGGTGCTTTGACAAGATTGTATTTTCTGCGATCATAAATGTGATGGAGCTGAATAAAACAAATTGATATTTTTCACAATATAAGTGAATACATATAGATTTATGTTGTTTTTCTGTTCACAGGTCATTCTGATTCTCACCAAACTGTACGACTTTCACCTTGGCAGCGTAACAGAAAGCACTCTATGGAGGTGAGATAAAAGCTACCATCTCTCTCTCTTTCTCCAAGCTCTTTTCGGTTTTTCATTACACTGTGTGTCCCGGTTTCTACCCACACATACTGCGGTAAGAGGCTTCTTTTGCCGTCCGCTGTTGCTTTTATTACATGTGTTGTAAAGTATTACATTTTTTTCCCTGGCATTTCCCCCCTCCATTGTTTCTCCGTCTCTGAAGTTTTGTTACTTTTTTTGCACGAAAATGATTACTGTGAGAGAAATGTACAGACTGATATACTGATATCTTTTGTCTCTTGGGAAAAAGAGAGACTTTGCATTTACCAACACAGGAGGGAACAGAATGCATGGATGATTTTTCCTGCACAACAATGTGCGTCATTTACAGAAGTCTACATATTTTTCGCCCTTGCATATTTATTTACATTTCTTGTTAGTTTCAAAATGCTGTGGGCTATATCATTAAGATCTGTTTACCGACCCATCTTCTGTGTTTTTTGTTTGTAAAGTAAAAATGAACAATTTAATAGCAAGAGGTTTTTTTTTTTAAGGAGAATGTATTCATTTTTAATGTACGCATTTTACGAGGTGGCTAATAATTTGTGCGAACACATTCGTACATTTTTGTCCGATTTGCCTTCACCCCTGTGATGTTGGGGTTAGGGGTGTGTTTCATTGTTGTGTTTTATGATAATCGTACATTTTTGCCAGATTAACTTCATATAAATTCATGCAAATTAGCTAACTTTTAAAATATGTCCGGTACAAATTTTTGTAAGATATAAGTTTGGTAAATACTATTTTAGATAACGTCAGAAAGTACTCAACCATGTGACGCAAAATTGGAAACCTTTTCTGACCATTTTTTCATTCCTTTTCATTAGATATCCTGTTTTTACTATGAAATGTCACATTCAATTCAAATTAAACATAAAGCAGTTTAACAAGTTAAAGTAAAGTTTACAGGAAAGTTGGTAGCAAAAATGATAATTCTCTTCTGATTCTCTATCTCCATATTTCGGGCAGAAAAATGACTTGACACTGATCTAGACCTCTTAAGTTCTCCACAATCTAAATTCAATTTATTTTGTCATCCCTTTGTAATCTATATTGACTCAGTTAGATTCTCATTTACTGCTGTTTCTTTGGTAATGTATCGAGCAATTGAGACTGATAGGAACAACCTTATCTTCCACATGGTCAGCTGAGAACTTCAATTTAGAATAAAGCTGTTTGGAGATGCTTAAGTCCGATGGCTCTCGGATGGCATTTGATTTGAGATGACAAGCGCAGCGCTCGATTCATGAACCGCTGTAGAGCCTAAGGATTTCAAGGTTAATGGGTTTTCTGATTATATACTGATGGCTATTTTCTATCAGGTTGTGCCAGGTCTGTATTGCAGTATGTAATAATGCAATCATTTCTGGTTACACTTTACGATGGCATTGTTACTTTGTAATTATACATTTAAGTACTAAGTAATAATGATTAACAAAATGTACTGACTGTATGGTTAGTGTTTGGATTAGGGGTTGTTGCAAATTATGCATAATTTACTGTTATTACTATAGTAATTTCATGCAACATGTAATAAAGACACTGTAAAATAAAGTGTCACCACATGTAATTTAATCTATGATTAAATCAAGATAAACAGCTGAACTGAAGACCTTTTATCGTCTTCTTTTATTGTCTATGTATAGATGATATATTATTAATGTATATATGTATATGAATAATATTAATGACAAAAACTATTACTGTAACATTTGTGGGTAGTTAATGCGTTAATTACGTATATAGAAATGTTTATAATAAATCTATATACAGTGGGGCTGGGAAAAGATTAATCGCGATTAATCGTATAAAAAATAAAAGTTACGTTTTGCATAATATATGTGTGTGTACTGTGTGTAATTATTGTATATATTTAACCACACACACATACATATATTAATTTTTTAATATATATATATATATATATATATCTTTTTTTATATATAATATAGAATATATAAAAATATAAATAAATATATATACACCTTTAAATGTTTCTTAAATACATACATGAATGTGTGTGTATTTATATGTACATAACAACTACACACAGCACACACTCATATATTATGCCAAAAAAGACTTTTATTTTGTATTCGATTAATCACGATTAATCTTTTCCCAGTCCTAAATGTGATTTCGTAATGCATTCATATACACATTCACATTTGAGAAAAAAAATCTATGAAAAAAGTGACATAAAAATAAAATGTGGTAACACATAAAAATCTTTTATTTATTCATTTAAAGTGAAACTAAAGTGAAATTTTAAATAAAAAACATTGTATGTTGTACCAAATGAAGTATTTTTTTTAAGTTGATCCAACTTTTTTACTTTTTATAGTGTACTCTTATGACATCCCATATGACATTAAACATTTGATAAAATATCAGAAAATGTGTTTGTCTGAAAAACGATGGACATATGCAACTTGGACAGCTTGGGGGTGAGTAAATCATGGGTTTAATATCATTTTTGGCCGAACTATCCCTTTAAGTGCTATAATTGGGTCCCCAGTGCTTCTATTAACCTAGAAAATGTGAAAACGATCAACCCAGTAACTTAGTTTTGGTAAAGCATTCTCTGCAAACATTTGAAAAAATAGGTCAATGAAATTTTGCTCCCCCTGTGATGTCAGAAGGGGATAATATCACCCCTTAATCTTCACTATCCAACCACAATATTGCTGTTTAGTGCAGAGATCAGCTCATTTGCATTTTAAAGGACACACCCAAAAACTGCACATTTTTGCTCTCACCTAAAGTGGCAATTTTAGCATGCTATAATAAATGATCTATATGGTATTTTGAGTTAAACTTTACATGCGCACTCTGGGGACACAAAAGATTTATTTGACATCTTAAAAAAATCTTGTGAAATGTCCCCTTTAATAAAACATTCACATAATAACTGAAGAAAGGAATGGTATGAGGACAAATTTTCACATTTTATATTTAATATGAATGAGTTTGTATAATACTCAGAATTAAAGAATAAATCACTACGCTGCAATTTCACCTTATTTACTCTGCGTTCCCATAGCAATGAATGTCTGTATGGACACAGCGTTAGCTTGCTAATATTCAAGTCTAGCACCGTTTGCTATTTTCTTTCAGCGTGCGCATTTAGCCCGGGTCACTCGCAGCGTTTTGTGCTATAATAAGTACTTTAGCACCCACACAACTTCATTGTTAATCGAGATCAAAGTTCAATTAAGATGGAGGTAGATGTCGAATGAGCAACTGGCGAAGTTTAGTTCCGCCACCAGAAAACTAGACAGATGTTGACTTTTTAAGAAAGGTCAGGGCACGAGCAACGCTCGGAAAAACGGCATGTCAGTTTTAATGAACAGCGTGACCTTAAACAATGGAGCCAGATCAGTCATTTTTCCAGATAATATTCAAAGCGGATGAACCCTTCTGTGTGTGGATGTGAAGGAAATATCGATGTCAGTAATAGAACTAATGCATGTTTGCTCAAAGCTCCGTACCGCGGTGTCACACAAACATTAGGAATCTCAGAGGTACGGGAACCGGTTCATATTTATAATTCAAATGATGCCTTTAAAGTCTGCAAGAGCCTAGCAAATTGGGAGGATATGAGTTACTTGGAGGTGCTGCTCGACTTGATTTTGCCAAGTGAGAGATTTCCTCAAGGCAACATATTGTGTTGAGCCAAGTACAACATTTTTTAAGTAAAACCTAAACCCAACCCTTACAGGAATAATTGACGACGGGCCGTTAAATTATTATAAAATAATGCACACCCAAGGTTGGCACGATGCCAAGCATTATTTTCAAATAATTCAAAGAACCAGAGTCAATTATTCTGCTTTTACCTTGTTAACCACAGACATTGCCCTGGTGGGCATTTGACAGGTCAGGTGTGGTTTATCGAAAAACTGTGCATACCCATGGGACATTTCTCAACCAATCAGAATAAAGCATTCAACAGTCTGTGATATAAAAGCAGCTAATCCTAGTTATAAGCTTAAACTTGAAACAAACAGTAAACTTTTACTGAAATCTGATTTTGTCCCATGGTTAACATAATGAGCGTTAAAGCATTTTAAACAAGTCCTAAACATGCCTACTATTGGTCAGTTAAACACGTAGTCTCGCCTCAAACACCACGCTATTGGCTAAGTCAAAATTACTGTTTTAGGTCAGTCATTCAAGCTGCAAGTGAAGAAAAAATCTGCAAGTAAAACACTGAATCATGCCAGAAAAAAGGAAGCATTTGTAAAATGAGAAAAATGTATTACAAAGTAATCTAAAAAATGCATATCCTCCAATTTATTCATTCAGAGTTTCTGGTCTATTTTTGATCATGGACTATAATTAAAGTCATATATTCTGGTTCTTTGTAGAGTAGATAAGATGACTTTAATATCATCCCTGCCATGCTGCGCATTAAAGATCTGCGATCATTCAAAACACTAGAACGTCTCTTGGGTTTGAAAAACGTATGTCTTCATAACAGTGCAGAAAATGTCACGGACATGACTGTATTTCCGAGATAACGCGACTAGATTTCGCTCCTAATATTTGCATCAGATTACTTCCGACTTCACAAATCAAATTGTACTTCTGCACCGTGGGCTTATCATTGCGTCGGGCATCAGTCGCCGTAATTGAGAGAAACCAGAGATAACTCTATTTAAACCTAACACTGCCTGCTGCCTCTTCAAACTACATTTTCGCCCCAATAAAAGTCCCACAAATCTCGCCGTTTCCACACCATCTACTTCCATTTCTTGCCGCCGTTCAGCAAATGTTGCCGAGAGGGGTCACGCAAGGGTGACCGCTGACAGACTTTCAAATTGCATCATTTTGGTGACGACAGGTTCTGGATAGAGTTGATATTTCACAGGTCAGCGCGTTCAGCACCGGTCAGACCTTTCGGTGAAGGACTCACCTGATGTCCGTGACCTTTTAAGAAGTCGGAACTTGGCTCTCAGCATGAGGAAAAACAAGAAGTCTGCCGATGTTCGATTTCCCCAGGAATCACTTTGTGCCATCTCTTATTAGAGGGAAAAGGATCTAGTTGTTTTTACCATGTCAGTGGCTTTATGGAATTGACATTTGTTTCTGCTGCCAAACAATGGCATCTTATCAGATAAGACAGACAGTTATATTGCTCTCAGCTGAAAAGACGTCTCGCATTCTCCTGACTCTCTAATACGATAAAAAGTCTGATATCTTGACTTTGCAGTCAAGTAAAGTTCTGGACCTCGTTACGTGTTGTATAATATCATGTTTTTTCAGTGAATATCAAAGCTATTTAAACTGAGTAATCATATTGTACCATGATACCATTACCATCTCTTGGCAGAAATGCACTATATTATCAGTGGTGTATAAAGACTTTAAATAATTAACTGTATTGATTTTATGACCTTGGAATGAGGCGTTTTTATCTACATAGACCGCGGGTGGCCTTACATGGAATTCACCACCATGTTTCTACAGTAGCCCTAAATGGACAAACTCTTATACGGAACGTACTTTATCCTTACATTGTCTTATGGCGCTTTTCCATTGCATAGTACCCAACAGTTTGGTTTGGGTTAGGTCACCTCACTTTGGCTTTGTTAGCTTTTCCATCGAGTTTAGTAACACTTTGGAGTGGGAGGAATTTTAGGTGTGTTGTTATATTTGAAAAAAAAAACTGGAAATAACTGTTATGGTGTTCCTGATTCTCAACCTGTGGATGTTTTTCATTGCTAAAAGCAGTGTTGTTTTTGGCAGCTCTAGTCTTAGGGCCCTATTTTAACGATCTGAAACACAAGTGCGAAGCGCAAAGCGCAAGTGACTTTGTGGGCGGATCTTGGGCGCTGTTGCTATTTTCCCGGCGTGAGAAATAACTCTTGCGCCGGGCGCAAATCAATAAGGGGTTGGTCTGAAGTAGGTTCATTATTCATAGGTGTGGTTTGGGGGTAACGTCAAATAAACCAATCAGAACGTCATCCAACATATTATTATGACGGATTTACCAGGCGCACGCCAGGAGCAGTTCACAGCCGAGGAGACCGACGTTCTTGTAAGAGCAGTAAAAGACAGAAAAGTTGTTTTGTGTGGGGATGGGAGAAATCCGCCCAAATCAGAGTCGGTTAAACAGGCGTGGGAGGAAATAACCACAATTGTCTCATCAGCTGGCATCCCCAGGACGTTGCGCCGCAAGCACTACAATGATGTCAGGAGACGGGGGAATCCCAAGCTTGCCAGCATAAATCGGGCACGCCGTGTAACAGGAGGTGGATCTGCCTCCACAGGACCTGACGCCAGCAGAGGACATCGCTGCGTCCACCCTCACCGCTGAAAGCCAAGAAATGCAAGCAGTCCAACTCCAAAGTACACTTACAAATCAAGTTCACATACATTAAGGTTTCTTATGAAAACATTTTAATTATTATTTACATAAAATAAACGTAATACAGCCACACAACAAACTTGTGAAAATATTTTAATCGTTATTTGCATGAGAATTTTTTAATGCAGTCACACAAAATAAATAAAAACTATCACCACAATGCTCACCACAATGATTTCCCTTATCTCATGTGTTAATATTTTTATTGTAACAATTTATGATTTGCAAAAATAACTGTTGCATCTGTGTAGATTAGATAAGCAAAGTGTGTGCGCATTGTGCACCCTATACGGTAAATTATGGTCAAGCATGCCCCCCTAAAATAGCATAATGAACAACGCGAAACGCGCCACTGACTTTAGACTAGTTTTTTTTTGGTCAGTGGCGCAATTGTTTTTTGAAACTGCAAAATAGCATCAGGGATGGTTTGCGCCGGAACACGCCTCCTTTTTTTGCGCTGAACCGCCCAGGGAGCGCAAGTTCATTCCCTTGTTTGCCGACGTGCGTCTGTGGAGGGAAAAACCCGCTGTGCGCCGGTGCAAAATACAAATGATACATGCGTCACTGACAAAGTCAATTGTGCTGGGTGCAAGATAGGCCCTTAGTCTTTTGGACGAAAATGCTTTTAGTCACATTTTAGTCACTTATAAACTTGATAGTTTTAGTCAAGTTTTAGTCGACGAAAACACAAAAAGGTTTTAGTCAAGTTTTAGTCGACGAAAATGCAAAAAGGTTTTAGTCAAGTTTAAGTCAATTTTAGTAAAAAAAAGTATTCTTTAACTAATTAATTTAGGTTAAAAAGTGTGGTGTATTTAATACTATTAAAATGTGCATTAAGGTTATCCCTGAGGGCTTGCCGTTGTTTTAGTCGTTGTGCCTTCTGCGCATGTCATAACAAAAAAGTTGAGTTTGTGTGTCACGCTGCGACCTCGCTTATAAAGTTGAGAAACGCGTGCCTTGTTATTTAAATACACCACAAAAAGTATTGGAAATGGGCTTAGGTTTGACAAGTAGATACATATAAAACCTTAAGCTTACCATAAAATGTGTCACTAGCCGAATGCCGAGTAAAATTGAATGTAAATGATATGTTAACAGCGTGACTAGTTACCTTTAAAAATATTAGCGTGATGAGCCTTGAGGTTGGTGGTATTCTTTCCACCTAGTTTGTGGCCACGTTTACCGTTGTCTCCCAATATGAATTCCGTTTTTCTTTCTGATGGATTATACTGAAAGTATGTCTATAAATCATCTCGTCGTTTCTGTTTATTGGCGTCACCGCCACGGTCCTTCGAACTCGCCACAGCCGCACGTGTGTTGTTGTGTGAAATCTGGTGCGCGTGCGCGGCATGACGGCAGTCGGGTGGTGGGCGTGAGTGAGACTGTGTTGACCCAAAACAAGGATAGGAAGCGGCAGGCAGCATTGCTGATACTTTTTAGCTAAAAACAGACAGATTTCATGCAAAATAGGCAGAGATGACATGAATTGTGAACGTCAGACTTAGAATGATTTTCGTTCCTTCTCGTCTCGTCAACGAAAACTCGAAAGTATCTCGTCATTTTTTCGTCACCTTAGAGACATTTCTAGCTAGTCATCGTCGCGTTAGCATCATAAAAAATAGGTGCGTCAACGAAATAATTTCGTTATCGTCATCGTTGACGAAAACAACACAGGCTAAAAGGGAGTTTGGGAACTTACAGCAAAGCACAGATGACAACAAGTTTACTCCAGACAGCGCAAGCTAGCATGAAGGTAAAGCTAATCTTTTACATTATAGCGATGACGCTGGTAGTGCCGATTCTCTCAGACCAATCAGTGATCTACAGTGTTTTTGGATCACGTTTCTGTATCAGCTCGGTTCACTTGGAACCCCAACCGAGGTGGAAGCAAAAAAAAAGGATCAGGTACTACTGTACATACTGCACCCAGTGGAAAAGCCCCCAAAAGTAAGCTGACCCAACCCAAAACAAACCGTGGGGTACTATGCAAATTAGACGATTGTCCTGTGGCAGCTAACGTAGCTTCTCTATGCATTTCGAAATTGAGGGCTGAGCTGTGGACTGAGCTGTTGGTTGCAATTTGCAATCTCACCACTAGATGCTGCTAAAAAACATTTAATGCAAATGCTTTCTTTAGGATGGGAGGAGCATCCTTTAAAAACACAGCAAATGGCTTAGGTGATGAATCTGGGTCATGCATATAACCGGTGTGATTATGGTCTTTGTTTTACATGCGAGTCAGATCAGAACCCACAGATTATTCGAGCTATATTTTATTCCCTACTACTTTTTTGCTCATAAACCTCAGAGTTACGGCTCCGGATTTAATATATATAAGATTTATGAAAAATCTGTGGGCTTTCCTTCACCCCCTCCTTACGCTTTTTGACTACGTTCATAAATCACTAACGATTATTATTCAGAAGGTCATTTACCACACTCAATTTTTTCGTATTGATATTCTTACCTTTTTAATTACACTCCGCCGGGACTTCCCCTTATATCCTGGAGCCGGCTCTAATTTGGCGTCTGTCATAATAATAAATTGAGATTATCATCTCCGCCTTCGGCGCCCGCTCGCTACGACTTGAGAAGTTTCTAGTTTGAGTTGTTGGCTCGGAGGCGCTTGTTATGTTTTGCTGTAATCAAATTAAAAACCCATCAGCGCGGCAGATGTGGCAGAAAGTGGAGTGAGACCACATTCGGTCCTGTTTTAACTGGCCCCAAGGGCATTTCGTTGAGGGAGAGAGTCTGAATGAGTCATATGGTTGACAGATATTCTTTCTCATTGGAAAGATTACAGTTTTTAAGGCTTGTTTTCCTTTTATCACAGCTCTGTTTGTGTATTATAATGACACGTGTCATATTTTGCTTGTCAGCAGAGCTTATATCTGTTGAATTGATTGTGTTTTCTCAATGTGAAATGCAGGATGTGTTTTTAAGTTCATATCTGTTGTTGCACGGCATGTTTAATAGAAGGAAAATTGGTTTTACATTAACAGCGATTCTTTTACAGAACTGTATGTATATGCACTGAATACGTGTACAGCTGCCATAGACATTTTGTAGCTGAATGCAAATTTAATAATAATGTTATATTTGACCTCCATAGAGACACTGGGTTCTGCGGGTAGGTAGTTATTTGTACCTGTGAGTACATGTGTTGAAATTGATTTATAATTAAAGATAGATGTATAATTAAAATGGTATAATGAATAATGTAATGCAATGTAATGTAGCATAAACATGGTATAATGTAAATGGTGTAAAACAGCAAAGTGCACATGGTGATGACAATTTTTTTTTTAATAAAAATTCTCATGGTGTGGGTGGCTATTTATGTGTTTGGTTAAATACTCTGAGTAGGCTTTCTTGTGTTTATTTTTGGTTGGTTGCTATGGTGTTGCTAGGTGTTTCTTGGTAGTGTTCTGGAATGCTTGATTCTGATTGGTCAGTGGCATAAATCCGAGGTTTGTTATTCCCAACTAACATCCAGATGAAATGAATAACGCAGCCTCATCCAGGTACTGTGAGTCATCTTGACAGGTGCAATCTAAATAAATAAATTCAATATAAATGCATAATTAATGACACAGTATGAGATTTTATTGACAAATGATATAAACAAATGCATATTTGAAGGTTTGCGTTTCTTACAAATAATTTAATGACATAAGTGAGGGAGAGCGGGGTAAGTTGTCACACTTTTCACACTGTCTAATATTTACTGAGCACCATACAGTACATCACAATCTCATACCAAAGAAAGAAGGAAGTCTTGGGCACATATTTTGTATTCATTACATTTTCATATTTTATCTCATTAAGGTAAATTATCTTAATTTGACCCATTGGCAGGTAAATTGTCACACTAGATTATCTGACTACATTATAGTGATTATTAATTTACATTTTTTAATTCAAATCATAACTGGAAATATTAACTCTAGGGCTTTTCACACTGCGCTTAACCCTGGGTTATCTGCGTTCTAAACCCTGCTTTTAACCCTAGGTTAAGGATCTTTTCACATTTGTAATTTAGAAGCTGGGTTATCCCTGAATTTAACCCAGGGTTATGAAACCCTGCTAATGCTGCTTTTGTGGGGTTAACCCTGCATTGCAGTGCTAAACGAACGCAATGTGAAACGAAGCAGAGTTAGAATGTTATGACCCCAATTAAACACAGCTCAAACAGCTAATCAAGGTGTTTAGGATTGCTTGATAATTACAGACAGGTGTGAAGGTGCTGGGTTGGAGACACCTGACCTAGGATTTAGGAATGCATAGTGTGAAATGTCAGATTTTCAATACCCAGGTTTATCTATTAACCCCTGGTTAAGTTCAAGTGTGACATGTGAAACAGATAACCCAGGGTTCCCGGGTTTAGAACAACCCGGGGTTAACTTTTTCAGCGTGAAAAGCATGTGATGACTTGCCCCAAAGTCATTTAGACAACTTGTTCCAAACTGTCATGTGTGCTAATGTTAGCTAAATCTCAGGGTAAGCTCAACATAGCACGGCAGCTAAAGTATTAAAAGACACGTTATTGTCTACTCTATTTTGTGTTAAATAAATAAAAAAAATACATACAAACCTAACAAAGTTGTATTAGATAAGATATAAAGTGCACATTTTTTCTTCAGAATAGATAATCTTGACCACATGTGAACACATGTGAAGTTGACTATAGACCTTTTGCGAGCAGACGTCACAGTTACGTCACTGCAAGCTGTGTGCGCAATGTGGTGGCAGAAAAACTGTGGAAATGAATTAGACACGAGTGAAACGATCAATATAACTCGTTATATTTATAATAAATATATAAATATAGCACACACACACAAGATGTAAAGTGTTATTCATATATAAACAGGCATATATAAATTAATTTGTGTGCAAACATAATAGTTTTATGATACATATATGATATACACATAGGCTATACATATAAGGAAAAAAAAATATAGAAAACAGGACAATAATGAAATATTGAATAAATGATATTATATAGAATACATGATTTCATAGGTGTCATTTACACTGGGGACGCTGGGGACATGTCCCCACCACGTTTTAAAATGGCTGATTTTGTCCCCACCACTTTTTGGTTTTTTGGTTAAATTGGCACATTTGGTTAAAATGTTCTGAAAATCAACGACTTACACTGCACTGTCTTGTTTTCAGTAGAAATATCTAAAAAATCTTACATCAAGATGCTTTTTCTTGATGAGCAAAATGACGTAAGAAAATAAGTCTAGTTTTTAGACAAAAACTATACAATTTAAGTGAATTTGTGATTAAAACAAGCAAAAATATCTGCCAATGGGGTGAGAAAAATTCTAAAAATAACACTTAATTTAAGCAAAATTTTCTCACCCGATTGGCAGATATTTTTGCTTGTTTTAAGCACAAATTCACTTAAATTGTATAGTTTTTGTCTAAAAACTAGACTTATTTTCTTACGTCATTTTGCTCATCAAGAAAATACATCTTGATTTAAGTATTTTTTGATATTTCTACTAAAAACAAGACAAAAATACTATGAAAGAAATTCAGATTTTCAAGAAAAAAATTGTTAGTATTTTTGTCTTGTTTTCAATAAAAATATCAAAAAATTCTTAAATTAAGATGCTTTTTCTTGATGAGCAAAAATCTAGTTTTTAGACCAAAAACATCAAATTTAAGTGATTTTGTGCATAAAACAAGCAAAAATAAATAAATCTGCCAATGGGTTAAGCCATTTTTTCTTGAATTTTTCTCGAATTTAGTGTTTAAGAAAAATGTTCAAGATTTTTTTGCTTACTCCATTGGCAGATTTTTTTGCTTGTTTTATGCACAAAATCACTACATTTGCTATTTTTTGTCTAAAAACTTTTTTGCTCATCATGAAAAAGCATCTTAATTTAAGATTTTTTACATATTTTTACTGAGTGCTTTAAGTGGCCCAAAAGAGGTGCCGGTACTCTTTTTTTTTTTTTTTTTTGCTGACTCGACTCCTATATTCAAGGGGTTTTATATTCAGCAGTCAACAGACGACCTTGTAAAAAATAATAAATCCTTTTATAAATTTGTGGATTTGCTTGAGCTAGAAATAGCTACTGAACATAAATAAAATGTGCAAAAGGATTTTGAAAAAATACCATTAGAAAGAGCTACTGTAGAAAGAGCTTTTGAACATAAATAAAATGTGCAAAAGGTAGATACAGTATGTGAGTAAAATTGTCAGCATGGTTAAATGCTAAAACTAGTTGTTCAGATAGAAAGAGCTTGAAAAAAAAAATTTAAAATGACACCAAGACCATGTCTATGGGTAAAGAATAACAAAATACTGGCCATTTGAAACTCTAAAGTCATTTATTTTGTCCCACTGTTTTCCATTTTGCGGGTGGTAAAACTACTGTGCACGTCGTTCAAATTCATTGAAATTTCGTTTACTTGTAGTTTAGCAATTAAACTAAATGTATATTACAATTTCAAGAATGTTTTCTGCACATCGCCTGAGGAAATCCGAAGTTGCGTCGAGGGGAACCAAACTGACAGCCGCTACAACGGAGATTATCACGTACCTTCAAGGCTTGCGACTGACCTGCAGCTATCATTCTGGCTTGGTGGGATGTCAGCGAGTCCTCTGATTCTGACTGTGTTCTTTTCTACTCAGAGTCTAAAACAAGGAGGGCATATTACGTGTTCATTGTATTTTCATTTTAACCGAGCAGCTATGGTTGCGCGTTTCACACACAAACATCCACCTCTACAGAGCACGTTGACACTGACTGACGGACGCATGCGCTTTTAACTTGTAAACGCAAGGGTGTATGGGTAATGTAGTCTCTGCTCGCGGTGGGACGAATTAAGAAGCGTACATTAAGGGCACTCTGAAAAGCGGCAGCGCAGCCAAAGGATTAAATTAAACCTCTGATTTTTAAACAGATGTGCAAATGAGCGTTCCGGTACGCTAAAAGCACGTTCTGGGCGCACGGAGAGGTGGTGGTACGCTCAAGAGCTATTTTTAGAAGTGGCGGTACTGAGTACCGGGGCGTTCCGGCCCAATTAAAGCACTGTTTTTACTGAAATCGAGACAAAAATATAAAAAAACATTTTTTGCTGTGTACGACTGGTTTTGTGGTCCAGGGTCACATATGTTGTGTTGTGACTTTTGTGTGTTTTCTTTTACATATATAATGAATTTCATTGTAATCATTGACTTAACGTGCTGCTGTTTTCTACAGTATGGTGCTTTGGCACTGTTCGGTTGAGCTGGTGTTGTAGGGACTGTTACATGTGCAGTCGAAATTGTTGAGGGTTTTTGATGCGCCGTTATTCAATATTTTTCCTGTCCTGCTGTAATGTTTTTTGATCTGATCTTTTGTCCCCACCACTTTTCAACACAAACTGATGCCCCTGCATGATTTTATATGTACTTTAACGATTTATACTGTAAAAATAATTGATTTACAAATAAAGAGCAATACATATACATTACATACATTACAAGTCATTGAAACTTTTAATGTATCTAAAAAATAAATGTAAGGTGGTGAAAACGCTATAAGAAACATTACACTAAAGATAAACATAGGGCAAACAGACTTCGACACACTTCACACCGTTATTGCAAGGCTGTCACTTTCTGCCACCAGTTGGGCTCTGCCCACAAAAAACATCAGGTGTGTTCGACATCGGCTGTGGAGAGGTGCAGGCAGGGAGGAGCAGAAAAAGGAGACGAGAAGTTGGACACACTGTGGTTCCAGTAGTTTGCGGCATTTACGTCAAGCATGGCTGATCACGTGCCGTTTGCTTGCTTAATGGCATTAAACATGGATGTAAACAACATAAAAAGTGAATTATACTGTTTTGAATGTCCGTGTATGAGCATGAGTGGAACTGAAGAGGCTTACAGCATCTGTTTTTACAAGAATAAAGTTTAACATAAGCATATATTATTTAAATACCAATGTAGTGGGGTCATTTACTCTGGCCTCCCAGAAGATCACCCAACACATGTAAGAGGAGTAGGAATCATCATGTCAAAGATAAGTGCACGGAGTCTGAAGGAATGGGAACCCATCTCAGAGAGAATCATCATGGCGAGGTTTACATCCCGCTGTCAAGACACAACCATCATACAGGCATATGCCCCTACCAATGATGCAAGTGAAGCAGATAAGGAATTGTTCTATGAACAACTGCAAGCAACCATGGCCAAACGCAAGAAGAGGGACACCACCATCCTCATGGGTGACATGAATGCTAAAGTGGGATCAGCAGATAGTGGTAATGAGAGAGTGATGGGGAGGCATGGTGTTGGAACCATGAACCACAACGGAGAGCTCTTTGTCGACTTCTGTGCCATGAACGACCTGGTAATAGGCGGCACCTTGTTTCCACATAAAGAGAGCCACAAAGTGACCTGGCGATCACCTGATGGATCTGTTGAGAACCAGATAGACCACATAGCCATTTCTAGAAGATGGCGTGGAACCCTTCAAGACTGCAGAATAAAGAGAAGCGCTGATGTTGGCTCAGACCACCATCTACTCTTGGCCACCTGCAGGATACGCCTCGCAGCCTGTAGGAAGAAAATATGGAAGACAACAAAGTTTAATGTAGAGAAGCTGAAAAACCCGGAAACAAAACAAGAGTTCTTACTCACCTTGGCAAACCGCTATGATGCTCTACGTTACAACTCAGATGAAGAAGAGGAGAAAGGTGATGATGAAGGAATTGAAACGGAATGGTCTATCATCAAAAAAGCATACACAAGTACATGTGAAGATGTTCTGGGAAAGATTAAGAGAGAGAAGAAGGAGTGGATGAGTCAAGACACATGGGAAAAAGTGAAGGAAAGACGCAGCCTGAAAGCAAATATAGACAACAGCAGAACCAGAAATCAGAAGGCTAATGCCATGAAGCTGTACAATGAAGCAGATCGGAAAGTGAAGAGAAACTGTAGGAGAGACAAAAGGAAGTGGATCTTGAGTTTGGCCACCGAGGCGGAGGAGGCCGCTTCAAAGCATGACATGAAAACCCTTTACAAAATTACAAAAACCTTGGGTGGCAGAAGGAGACAAATAAACAAGCCGGTAAAAGACAAAGAGGGCAAATTGCTTGCAACAAAGGAACAACAAATGGAACGCTGGAGAGAACACTTCAAAGAGATCCTCAACCGTTTACCGCCATCAGATCCACCGGAAATTGAACCTCAAACGGAAATGCTTGACATACAAATCGAACCACCAAGCAAGGCAGAGATTCATAAAGCTATTAGATCACTCAAGAATGGTAAAGCTGCAGGACCTGATGGGATACCCCCAGAAGCTTGGAAAGAGGCAGGCAGTCTGTCTGTTGAAGCCCTCCACCCTCTCCTAAATAGAATATGGCAAGAAGAAAAGATACCGATAGATTGGAGGAAAGGTACCATCATAAAATTACCAAAGAAAGGAGACCTGAGCCAGTGTAAAAACTGGCGTGGCATAACGCTCCTCTCAGTTGCCAGCAAGGTACTCTGCAAAATAATCCTTAACCGGATAACAAACGCCATGGAACCCAAGTTTAGAGACAACCAAGCAGGCTTCCGCCCAAACAGATCATGTAGTGACCAGATTGCAACCCTGAGAATTATATTGGAACAATCTACAGAACTTAACTCACAATTGTATGCTATTTTTGTTGACTATGAGAAAGCTTTCGATTCAGTCGACAGGACCATACTGTGGAAAATCCTGGCCCACTACGGAATCCACATAAAGATTATCAACATGATTAAAGTTTTCTATACTAACTTTCAAGCACAAGTATCCCATGAAGGAGACTTGACAGAGCCCTTCAACATGTCCACTGGAGTGCGACAGGGGTGCCTCCTAAGCCCGCTGCTGTTCATAACCGCACTCGACTGGGTGATGAGGGAGACCACTAAAGAAGGAAGGACAGGGATACAGTGGACATTGAGGGACATGTTAGATGACCTAGATTTCGCAGACGATCTCGCCCTCCTGAGCCATAGCATCAGCCAAATGAAAGAGAAAATGCAGAAATTAGAGCGCATCTCGAGTCAAGTGGGGCTGGTAATAAATGCAACAAAAACAAAAGAGATGAGGGTCAAAACAACTGGGAAGGCCAAACCTGTGTGCTGCAGAGGAATAGAGCTGGAGACAGTGAAGGAATTTACGTACCTGGGGAGTGTCATTAGCAATGATGGAGGGGCAACCAAGGATGTCGAGGCTCGAATAGGAAAAGCAAAGGCTGCCTTTGCCCAGCTAAAACCAGTCTGGAGGGCCAGGAGCATCTCCCTCAAAACCAAGCTGCGAATACTTGAATCAAGTGTGAAATCCATCCTGCTATACGGATGTGAAACATGGGGCCTGACACAACTTAATATCAAGAAACTCCAAACTTTCATTAACTCAAGACTACGCTTCATCCTTGGAATCTGGTGGCCCAGGAAGATTAGTAACCAAGACCTACTGGAGAAAGTAGGCCAGGAACCAGTGGAAATCACCATCAGAAGAAGAAAGTGGCGATGGATAGGCCACACTTTAAGGAAGCCGCCTGCATCCATTACGAGAGCCGCTCTGGAGTGGAACCCTCAAGGGAAGAGGAGGAGGGGAAGACCGCGGCTGTCTTGGAGGAGAGGGGTCATCAAAGACCTGACTAGAGCCAACACCTCATGGCAGGAGGTGAAGAAGACCACACATGACCGGAAACGGTGGAGACACTTCACAGAGGCCCTATGCTCCCGAAGGGGCGAAGAGGATTAAATGAATAAAAAATGTAGTGGGGTCTACGTTTTTTATCCATTTTATTTTGATGAACATGACACAATATAACAACATGACTACATGCAAAGAGCTTTAACTGTTATAAAAATACAGACTTGTGAGCATTTGTGGAACTAAGGGCGTGAAAATAAACACGAAACACACGTGATTGTTGTCATGTGGTGAATACGACCAATCGTGAAACAGCTGTGTCGTCATTACAGCCCGTGGAGCTCCTCTTTAGGAAATGCTAACCGGAATGCACTGCTTCAAGTCAGCCGCCGATCGGTCTGCGCAGCGCCGCATGAAGTCGAACACACCTAGAATCTCTGTTGGCACAAAGTGGCTATTTGATTTTTGAGATAGTGCCTCTAGTGTTGGAGTTATGAACAGTGTGACAACGTACCCCACTCTCCCCTTCTGTTGTAAGTTAGGTTAACTTAAATAAATACTTTGATTGGAAAGAAAAAAATTCACTAAACTCAAATTTAAGTGAGAAATTTTGGGGTGTTATGAATTTGAAGTAATTTTTTAAGTAGATCTAACTTTCACTTTTTACAGTATATCAAATCAATAGCTTGTGTACATGTAATTACACATTGTATTTGTTAAGCTTAATATTGTTGTGTCACAAATGTGACAGAATTGCAGAAGAAAAGATTTCAGCATCCCATTGGTCAGCCAGACATATAGTCCTGACTTTTACTCAATGTCATTGGATCAGCAAGTATTGTGTTAGGCTAATTGTTCAAGGTTCTTGTTATAGTAAATATATTGTGAAAGACAAACACCGAATCATGCTTAAAACTCCAGATATTTGTAAAAGTGGTTTTGTACACAAACGTGGAGGGTGAGTTTTAACATCTAATTTAGAGGTATAGCAATTTGTTCGGATGATTTATTCTCATTAACCATGAGCTATAACAATAGTGATGCTTGACTTAGCAAACATGCTAATAAAAAAATCTGTATTACCTAAATTAATTTTCACTTAAAGTAAAGCTCATTAACAAAACTTAAACCAAATTAACATTAATTACAAGGGTACAACTATAAATAAGTAAAACAATGAACATCCAATGCCTTACCGTAATGGCACATTTAACACTGATTTACACAACCAAAACAAACCTGGAAAATGGTAATGGACTTTAAATAGAAACACTAAATTAAAGTGTTTTTGTGAAGAAATCTTCACAGTTTCAAAACTGCGACTTGGAGACTCGGAGATAGATTTAACACCCTTACCATGGAAAAGGAAACTTTCCAAAGGAGTTTTTCAACAGTACGTCTCACTACAGCTACAAGTTCAGGTTGATTGAATCTAAAGCCACTAATTGGTGGAGAAAGAAACAGACAACTGGAAAAACAACACAGGAATAAAGATTGAAGGAAGAAGATGATAACTCGTGGTTTCGCTCGGAGGATGGCTTTTCGCCGAGAGCGCTACGTCTCGAGCACCGACGATCCTCTCGCTTCTTTTGAAACACTACAGCTAGTTTTAAGGAGAATATGAGCGCCTTGCTATCAAACACTCCTTGAAAGCCTAAGAAACATTGTGAGACAGGAAAGCTATGAAATAACAGAGTCCTAATATTGAAGTCTGCCCTTCTATTCTGCCTTTAAAACCTCGATGTGACAGAATACAGAAATTATTTGCAAAAAAAAAAAAAAATTCAAAATTTGGGCATGAATTATTGGTTTTTATTTTTGTATTATGTAAGGAAAAATAGGGTACAAAGTAAAAATTAACTATACAGTTTAATGGTCAATATATATATATATATATATATATATATATATATATATATATATATATATATATATATATATATATATATATATATATATATATATATATACACACACACTGTAAAACCTAACAGTTAAATTAACTCAAACCATTTGAGTAAATCAGTTGCATTAGACCATTTAAGTTTTAAAACACATAAATTTAAGGACTGTGAACTTGAGTGATGTGTGTAGTAGTGTGAACTTAAATAAAAGTGCATAACTGCATATGACTCAATTTGTTTAAGTCACAGTACTCAAATGTATGTGTTTTAAAACTAATGCAACCGGTTTACTTAAATGGTTTGAGTTGAGTTGACTTTTAGGTTTTACAGGTTTTATATATATATATATATATATATGACTTATGTGTTAAAAGGCATACCCAGCATATTTTATAGGCTAAAGGGGGCCTTGTAAAATTACCAGGGCCACATTAATGCACGGGCTTAACTGGGCTTAAGCCCAGGGGCCCCGGGCTGGGGGGACACCAGTGATTCTGGAAAAAAATAACTATTTTATAATAAGTTGATAGTAAAATTACACTTCATTGCTTTGCTTGAATGTCAATATGTAAATGATTCCTATGCAAGAAAATCTCTCACTTACTGAACCTGCAATCATCAGTGAGCTTTATTTAAATTTCTGTCTGAAATCCAATAAAATATCCATTATTGCTTAACATTTCTGAAGGCAGCACACAGAAACAACCTTCTGATAAAGTGACCACAAGTGCCTTTCAAGTGATGAACGAAGACGAAACTAATGATGCCTTTTACATTTATTTTTTAAGTTAAAATGAAAGGAAATGTGTATAAACATTCGTTAAATGATTCCTAACTTAGTTAACTCAAAAAAGGTATGTAAAACTAATGTGTATGTGTCAACTAATAAGTTAAATTAATAAAAAAAATGTATGGCAGCCAGGTAACTTTAAATTGAACCAAATTTTTTACAGTGGAGTACAATAGGAAACATGTTTTTTATCTGTTCAGAAAAGTACAGGCCTCAATGTTTAACAGACGATATATAAATAATACGATGCATTCTGGATTACTTACAAACCACATGACAAATAAATGAAAGACAACAAACACAACAATAAGTGCAATCTTTAGCAAACACTAGGCCTACAACAACAAATGCTGTAGTTCACAGTATTATTACTGTGCATAATGCATGAGTATCACATCTCTTAGTATCCATTTATCCAAATAAACACTTGTTTGTTTTGCGCAAAGCCTGTTTAAATGTATACACCTATTAACTTTTGTACACAATTCCATCTCAGTTGTTGTCTGAATGTCCACATACGTCCACATTGCTGTTTGCACCATAATACTTAATTCTGTGTAACTTGAACCTGTTGTACACAAATGTGGACAATTATACTGCTTAAAAAAAAGTTCAGGTCTTAGGAGGTTATATACGTTTATGGGTTGAAATTAGACTCAAAATAATGAACACATACATGCACATTTATCTGTGAACTTGATGCTGCATTTGAGCAAATGTCTTGAGATTTGATTATGTGAAATTCAGAATTTAAATAAATGTTTATCATGTATGTGAAAAAAAAATGTATTCAAATATAATAATTGTGCATGCGAAAAGGAGTGTATTTGTGGATCAGGTGACTTCAGTATTTCCTTTATTCTGCTCTTTTCTCCTCTTCTCTGCCCATCTCGGTCTCCTTTCACATCACATCTCCTCTGCTCTCTTCTTCCTCTATTCTGTTCTCCTCTCTGCACACTATTTAGTAGATCTACTTTTCATGTAAGCTGAGCTTAACAATAACGCTGTAAACACACTCTTTTAAACTAGAAACAGATTACACCAGAAACAGGCAGCTCATCCTCTCTCTCTCTCCCCCAGCTCTGTCCTTTGGATGTTGTCATGCGGGAGATGATCCTGAATTGGCCGCAGCCTGATCTCCGTGTCTGGCCAGCATTCATTCCTTAGCTACCATGTCCAATGTGTGTGTGTGGCTGCAACCTAGAGATGTCTCTGCCCTCATGCAAAAATAATAGCTCCTTGCGGAAATGTCATATTTTGATTTTAAACATTCATTTCTGAACATAAAAGCTTTCATGAAGATCAAGGAGACAAAAGGAAGGTCTACAGAGGATTGCTGCAGGCTTCGCGAGATGTGAGGTTGAAGATGTCATCGTTGTTTATAGTTTAGTTGTAGTCTTGTTTTTTCCATTGTAAAGATCGTCTGGATTTGTTTTAAACTTAGAAATACTAAGTAGGCCTGCACAATCCAATTTTACAGAAATCTCCTGAGATTTGTGCAGAGCTGGAACTCACGTCACTGTTTTTCAATCGTGACGCCCTAATATTTTGATGTAATACAGTTTATGAAATCTAAGCTGCAAAACAATTTTAGTAATGCATTGCTGGCAAATGGCATGTTTTGAAGTGCCAAGTACAGTTTCAATTTGTTTTCTCAGTTTTCTTTTTAGTCTTTATGACAGTTCTTCATTACAGTATTAAGTGACAAATAGAAGTTGATTTTGTTTATATAGTTTTGTTTTAAAAGCTAACATGATTTAGCATGAAGCTGGCATGATTTAGCATGAAGCTAACATGATTTAGCATGAAGCTAACATGACTTAGCATGAACCTAGCAGGACTTATCATGAACCTAGCATGATGCTAACATGACTTAGCAGCATGATCCTAGCATGACTTAACATGCAGCTAGCATGATTTATAGTGTGGCCATTCTTGCCAGTTCCGCTGGACATGTTCCGAACAGAATTTCGGGTTTGTTCTCCGGAAGTCGCGTTGCTCGACTGCATACGTAATCGAGGTTCTCACATTTCAGTTAATACATTAGAAAATTAAGATTTATTTCTTTTAAGACATACAATCATTGAAGTTTCATTCTTACCTTGAAATGTAGCAGTTGCTTTTCTGAAATTGAACCCGAAATATTAAACCTTGATAACGTATGCGGTCGACCAACGCGACTTCTGGAGAACGCACCCGAAATCCTGTTCGGGACATGTCTGGCGGAACTGACACAAATAGCCACCCTTATGATTTAGCATGAACCTAGCATGATGTTAG
Organism: Paramisgurnus dabryanus; assembly: GCF_030506205.2. NCBI lineage: Eukaryota > Metazoa > Chordata > Actinopteri > Cypriniformes > Cobitidae > Paramisgurnus > Paramisgurnus dabryanus. The sequence goes on along the minus strand of NC_133340.1, from coordinate 26,414,266 downwards.
CATGATTTTACATGAACCTAGCATGATTTAGCATGAAGTTGCCATGATTTAGCACAAAGCTAACATGATGCTAGCATGATTTTAAATGAAGCTAGCATTATTTAACATGAGGTTAACATGATTTAACATGAAGCTAGCATGATTTAGCATGAAGCTAGCATGATTTAGCATGAAGCTAGCATGATTTAACATGAAGCTAGCATGGTGTTACCATGAATTAGCATGAAGCTAGCATGATTTAGCATGAAGCTAATGCTGCGTTCCAGGCAACCGGTAACCCGTAACTCACGAGTTCAAATTCACGACTCACGACTCTGAACAGGGAGTACATCGATCTAGTACGAGTTCACGGGTGGGAAGTCACGGGTTTGACGTGGTTTTGAAGTCGTAACTCACGGGTTTAAAAGCCTGCCTGGAACGCAGCATAACATGATGCTAGCATGATTTAACATGAAGCTAACATGATTTAGCACGAAGCTCACATGATGTTAGCATGATTTAACATAAAGCTAGCATGATTTCGCATGAAAGTTAGCATGATTTAACATGGAGCTAGCATGATTTAACAGGAAGTTAGCATGAATCCACAGTCTGATCATTTACTATTGCTTAATAACCCAAATTAATAATAATAATAATTTAACCCTTGCTGGGTTGTTTCGACCTAAATGCTGGGTTGTTTTAACCCATTGTTGGGTCAAATCAAATTTTTGGGGGTTAATTTAACCCAGCGGCTAGGTCTAAATTTTAAATAACACAATACATTTTAATTTTGTGTCACAGATAAGTGGGCAATTCTTGAACCGAATAAGCTGCTGTGTAGCAGGCTTTATGCTGTAGGTCAATCCTCTGTTAAACCTTTTGACTGAGGCCAAGATCTCTGAACAGACTGGAAAGCATTGTTATCTTTTATCCAAGAATGATTAAATGCTGGATTCTGGTCAAAAAGACAGATCCAGGGTAAATGAGTTGTGGGGAAACCCTTGCCATTATTGACCTTAAAACACCTCGACAAGGAATCCCACGGCCCTGTAGCTGGATGGTAGATTCACAGATGGTTTGTTCTTCCTTTATCCCTGTTTAGTTTCTTTTTTTGTAGCGAACGATCAGTGTGAAGAGCTCAGATTTAACATTTATATCCGACATTCCCTTTTTCAGGAATGAAGATATCTTACCCTGAAAGATTTGTCTCATTTCTCGAGGTCACCTCAGAGGCACAACAGAAATGACGCGAATGCTTTGTTTCTTTATTTATCCGCGCTCCGTCCCTTTAAATTCTTTGCTTTCGCCCACTTTTAAGCTGTCTGTCGGGAAACCCCTCGGTCGCTTTCATCTTCTGCTCTCTTCTCACTTTTTTCATTTCTTCTCAACACCTGCAGATATCCACCAGGCTCCCTTAATGTCGCAATTCTCCAAAGTCATTTTCAATTACGCTTCAATGAGCTTTGTTATTAGAGCCGAGACGCTGTCGCCGCTGGTCTGCCCGAGGCCGGAATTGTGTGAGCGTGTGTGGTATTGTCTTCGCCGTGTGTCTGAGAGGAAATTGAAAGGTGTTCCAGATTGAAAGTGTCTGTGTGTGTCGCTGCCTTCGAGTCATGTCAGAATGATCGTATTTACGAGATGAGCGTGCGTGAATGTCACCATGTCTCACTGTTGGGATGTCTGGAGTTTCTTTAACCTTAGATTTTCTGAGTAAGAGTGTGAAAAAAAAAAAAAAACACGGGAAAACGAATAAGCTGTAATTTGCTTGTATGCAATTGTTTAGCAAACAAACGCTGCTTATTTTGCCAGTTTATGAGGGGACTGGTTTGATATGACTTTTTTTTTACCATAATTCTTTGTACCTGCTTCATTCTTAATAAAATACTGTAAAGTACAGAACAAAATTAAATCCTGACCAAAAAAATATCAATGCAGTTTACAGAGAGATGTGTGTGTGTGTTTGTTGTGTGTTTTTGAGGATATTGCTTTTTCTAACAGTTTTCTGTGTGTTACCACACTTACAATTGTGATATGCATCTGGTGCGACTGTATTTTACAGTAAAAAACACGATGACTGTGTCCCATAGCTCTCTGTACTGAGATTAGATAGCTGATGGAAGTCTAGATTATGAAAATTTTATTTGCTGCCTTTCCCTTGGACACGACAGCAAGTGCATTCGTCATTTCTCCACTCGCTCCGTTTTCCATCTCCATTTCTCTCTCTCTCCTTGTGTTGTCTTTGGTTCGGAGACTTAGCAGAATGGATTTTCATAGTCATCATTAAACTTTAAGTCTTGCATTTGGGTGTGAAGTCAGGTCTGCTCGAGTCCCCTGATGGAATTTCACTGATACGACAATGAGATTTAAAATTAACTGAGGTGCTATTCCAAAGTGATTATTTCATCCTGACTGTCCTGATGATAACAGTGACGTTTTCCAAACAACACACGTACCTGTAAGATAAATGCGTTTATGCCGCGATTTACCTAGTTTTGTAACTGGAGCGTTTTGAACAAAAAGACCCTGAACTAGAGTTTTCGGTAGACATTTAGTTATTTATAACTCAACACGTTCCAGCTGTCAGACGGTATCAAGCGTCGCTTATACAGTAGTTTCGACATTATAAGAGCCGCTCGGCTGAAACCCTTCTGTAATATTTATCTGCCCCCGGTGGCCTTTGTAGGAAACAGCGGCCCATTTTCTCAACCATTCTTTCTGTAGAAACATTTTTCAATTTTTAAAAAGAAATGTAAGTGCTGCCTGACATGCAGAACTCAAAACCGCAATTGTTGGTTTGTTCACATCACTAACTTGTACTGGAGGATGATCTAATAATATCTAAGCATCATTAAAGGTGCATTGTGAAACTTTTAGAAGGATGTCTTGACAGAAATGCAAGATAATATACATAACTATATGATCAGTCGTGTATAAAGACCTTACATAATTAACTGTATTGTTTTTATTACCTATTATGTTTTTATTACCTCCTTACATTGAAGTTGCTGTCATGTTTCTACAGTAGCCCTAAACGGACAAACTGTTCTACAGAGCGCGTTTCATCCCTGCATTGTGTCAGACGGTGACATGTTTGTCCTGTGGGGGCTACTGTAGCTTCTCTTTGTATTTTGAAATTGAGGTTGGTTCTCAATCTTACCTCTAGATGCAACCCATAAGAAACCATACTGTACCTTTAATATAACAAGCATTTAAAAAAAGGTGTGTTGGTAAAATTTCTGGTCAAAACATTTTGTCCGATAGAGTCTCTCAATTAATTGTAGATAGTATTTAAAGGTCCCGTTCTTTCTGTGTTTTTGAAGCTTACAGTGCACAATATAACATGTTCATGTTTCATGTGTAAAAAATGAATTTTTTTCACACAATTTGCTTATCTGTATAGCGCTGTTTTCACTGTCCTCACAACAGGCTCATGTCTTCCTTGTTCTATGAAGTCCCTCCTTCAGAAATACGTAAAGAGTTCTGATTGTGTAGTTTGTTTAGTGAGTTGTGATTGGATAGCAGCTTAGCTTGCCGTTAGCTTAGCTTGCCATTAGCTTAGCTGGCGACTGACGTATTCCTGTGGGCGGAGTTTAGTAAAAAAACTGTTCTATTGACGTCAATAAAACAGGAAGTAGAGGGCTGTAGTCCAAACTGGTTGTTCGCTGTAGGCTTTGAAAGGTGAATTCTGTTAAAGAAAATATATCGCCTGGCAGTAAACGTTGGGCTTTAACATTTTACAGGTATTATTTATGCTATTATAGCAACATTACACACTAACTAGGGTTTAAAAAAAGAAAGAACATGACCTTTAATAACAGTTTGTGGATTCGATATTATTTTATAGAACTACAAAATGTATGTTAATAGCATTATCCAAAGGATTTTTTTTTTATCTAATTTATATTGCAAACGGTCTCTGACTTTTGATTTCAGACTTTCTGAACACAGTTTGACCTCTGCTCCGAAGGTCCAGAGAAGACACATATGAGATTCCAGAGATCTTTATCTAAAAAAATAAATTTACAAAGTAGCAGACTTTTGCTAATATTTGCCCTTCCTCTAATCTTATAGGGGGAGGTCTAGGAGAAACACCTGATATACCAAAGCGATCTCATTAGTATTATTTAATTCCTCTGGGATAAAACATAGTAAAAATCTGCAGTAAATGTAAAACCCACAACAGGGTTCCCATGATCCCACTGTCATTAACAGCTTCCTGCTGACATCTTTGCACTGCCAGAAAAAAAGGTAAAAAATCTGTACTTTTCTGTTGCCGGTTGTACCTTTACAGTAATATAATACAATATTTTACCTTTCTGGGTACATTACTGTACCTTAAAGAACTACAGTATTGTGGACTTATAAATGTGGACAAATAAATGTTTCATACCACTAGGATTTAACTGGTACAAAATTGGTCCTTAACTCTTTCCCCACCAGCGTTTAAAAAAAAGTTGCCAGCCAGCGCAAGCATTTCTCATGATTTTCACAAATGTTTAATGCCTTCCAGAAAATGTCCTTCTTTAAATATATAAACATAAAATTTATCAAATGAAAGAACAGACGCTCTGCTTTAAAAATGCTTCATCCTACCTTCATTAGTTCTCTTTTTATCACCTCTCAAATATGTTTAGGTTTCTTCAAAAACACCCAATTTTGAGAAAAAAGCTGAGATTATTCAATTTTTGTGAAGGGCTTTTGATAGAGATCAGATTCAGAGCGATCCTTAAACATACACTGAGTTCTTTCTCTTTCACATGAGGCTTTACGTCCGGGTTGTATAATTTGCGTAAGTGGATAATAGCGGTATTGCGGGAAGCCGAAAATTTTCTCTTAATTGACGAGTTATCTTGTCAAAGGCGGGGAAAGTGTTAAAGGTACACAGTAGGTCCTTAGGGTATAATATTGAACCCCAAAAGCTACATTTCAATGTGTTGTATATAAAGGTACAAAAATGAACCTTTGAGGGTTCCACCCCACAGAAAGTACAGTTTTAAACCTTTTTCTGGCAGTGTCTCTGTCTTTCTGTCTATCATCATGCAGGTCAACTGTCATGTATGGACACTTGATTTATGTCAGCACCAGAAACTGAAGTCGGATTAAAAATAGTTTCAACCTGCTTAAATCACATTAACAAATTGCTACGAGATCTTAAACCCACTTGCGTCACGTCATTTCTGCCTGTGTTCAACTCACATTCACCCTCTGTTTCGACACATCCAGACAGTACTGACGGCTTAGTGCCATCTAGCAGGCTTGATGTAGCCTCAGGGCTTCAAAACCAAAGAGCTTTCTGGTCTCCTTAAAGTCTCATCTTCATTAACGTTCACCCAGTAGTTCATCCAAAAATGTGTACTTATTATTTTTCCATCGTAATTTTTTCCAAAGCCACACCACTTACTTTCTTCAATAGAACATTTAAGAGGACCACATGCAGCTCTCAAGCAAGATTTCCAATTGCTGTTGCTAAGCCCTTAAAGGAATACTCCACTTTCATAAAAAATCACTCCTACGTCATCCAAAATGTTTATGTTTTACTTGGTTCAGTTGAGAAGTTTTTTTTTTTAAGAATTTCTCAAGGATTTTTCTCCAACAGTTTCAATGCAGCGACAAAGGGCTGTAAATGATTTCAATCGAAGCATAAGGGTCTTATCTAGTGAAACAATCATTATTTTCACCAGAAAAAGACAAATATGCACTGCCAGCGTGACCTCACGTATTATGTAATCACATTGAAAGGTCACAAATGACGTATGCGAAACTACCGCTCCTGTTCTTTACATTATGTAGGATGATTTTATGAAGAAAACAGTAAAAGAGATTACTTAGTTGGGTTTTCACAAGCGTGGTCACATTTTGTTCCCTCAGTGTTGGGGGTTATGCATTACATGTAACGTGCATTACATAATAATATTACTTTTCTGAAGTAACGAGTAAAATAACGCATTACTTTATAAATGTACACATTAATATTTGAGTTACTTTAAAAAAAATTATTTTAGTTTAATTAATTCGATAAAAAAAATAATGTAACTGAATTAAACTGAACGTAGTTACCATATTTATGCGCTCTATGCCTGAGCGGGAAAAGTTTAAGTCAGAAATGGAGAGGGCAGGCCTGAGCTCAACATTTTTGCGATGGAAATATGCAATTTCTGAATGCAGAACTTCTCAGTCATAAAAACACCTTCAAGGCCTGAAAGAGATCAAGCCTCAGCCAAGTAAGAAAAAGTAACACAAAAGTAGCGCAAAAGTAACTTAAAGGTATAGCGGAAGATTTTCGTTTTCCGGGTGGATCACCACTGTTATTGGTCATCCCAGATGTCAATCATTCTGATTATATGTTGACTTATAACCGTCGTACGTGTTCGCCTCTACGTTTGCTTGCTGCACATGCGCACTTTCACGTGTATGTGTGTTGTGCTACGGTTTCAACCATTCATTGAAGGTCGTGTTCTCACTGTGTTTTTTTCAAAATGTCTGAGGGTTGCAAGAGAAAAAGGTCTACGAATTGTATGACAAGAAGAGAAAGGACTATAAATAAAGAAACAAGACCAGAATGTTTATGGGAGACTATTTCACACGCTGGCGTGAGCTAAAAGGACAGGTTGGGCTTCCCATGCGAAGTTTTTACTGGAAAGGTACATTTTGTGATGCTATTTGGAGAAATCCATTTAAAATCACTGCTAGTAAAAGTTGATGTAAGCTATGATTTGCGATGCTAGCCCTGGCACAAGTCACGAACCGCACAGACACGGTAAACATGCCGACAGAAACTTGTAAACAGAGCGAAGAGAAGAACTGAGCTCCTGCATGCTCTCTCTCTGTCTCGTGCACGCGTTTAACAGGCGTTCCCTCTCGGGAGCATTTTTTTTAAATATCGAGGGGCGGTTCTTTTAAATAATTCGGGAAAATCTTCCGCTATACCTTTAAAAGTAAGGAATTATTACTTCCCATGAAAAGTAGGCTAACTATGTAACGTAGTTGGTTACTTTTAGGGGGAGTAACTTAATATTTGAATGCATTACTTTAAAAAGTAACTTTACCCAACACTGGTCCCCTGGTACTTACTGTATGCACTTTCATAGTCTGAATGTCCTGTTTTTAATTCGAAACTTTTTTTGCATTGCAAAGAAGAAAGTCACATGGGTTTGCAGTCGCATAAACAGGAACTTTTTATTTGTCCCTAAATTAAGGGATGAAAAGGATTTCAATTCACAATCCCCTTCCAGTCAGCCAATACACGTCCAGCTCTCTTCACTGCGCTCTACCTACACCATTGGTTTCGTGTTTTTGTTGTCTGGTATTATCAAAGCAAACACGGATACTATCTGCCAGCCGGTGTCCAGTTGACATCAGCAACCAGACCTTTGTGCTCTCTGAAGACCAGAACAAGAACATGAAAAAAAACACTCTTCCTTTTTTCAAGGAGAAATATCTGCTAAATGAATAAATGTAAAAAAAATCTATTTCAACAGAAAATTACTAACAACTCATAGTCCTTGAAAAATAAGTTACCTTTACACAATTATTATATCATATTTAATAACAGGCTTTTATTTCTATGAAAGTGAGTCACAAACTTTTAACCAAAGGAAACAATGCACCACACCTTCAGACATTTTTTTCATGTATGCAAATGACTAAAAAGATGTGCGGTGATCTTTTTGAAAGGGCTCTGATGTTTATTTTATTGCAATGACAGGTGCGCATTCTTTTTCAAAACCCAATTACATCATGAAAGCTATAAGGTCCAATATTAAAGGTGCCATAGAATGTAAAACTGTATTTACTTAAGAGCTCTGTACATGGTAATGACATATTGTGAGCCTCAAACACAACTGTTTCCTCATTCTTATGTAAACCTCGTGCATGCAAAAGACTGCTGGAAAACAGGCCAACCAACTGTGATGGACCAGTCGAGATGTACGCCCCAACATGTTTACTAATGCAAGCTACTGGCATGAGCCTCCGAGCAGAGCAAAGCTAATCAGATCAAAGCTTAACATTATTATTCATGACCCTTGCAAATAGGACAAATCCTAGGGTTGTAAATGGACATGTAAAAAGTTTCTTGCACTTAATAAAGTTACATACCTTCTATGTAAATATCAGAGAACAATTTAGTATTTCAATGCATTCTTTGGCACCTTTAAAACAAAGTAATTCTGATTCACATGCGAGGTCTCCCTCTGTGGTTGCATTTGAGAGATGAGGTTTTGGAGAGGTTGTGGCTCTTTTCAAAACTTCTCTGCTGCGTTCATTGTTTTTGCAGTCCCTTGAGCTCCGTGCACATGCCTCCACATTGTTCCGCTTTACTGTCGCACCATATGGCTTCTTTTCCGAGACAATCCCTAACGTGATACCTGGCCACTGATTCTCCCATTTCCCCCACTTCTCACATTGCATTTGCCTCCCGTGCCCGCTTACCGTCTGTTTCTTTTCTCCTCGGTGAAAGTCTGTGTTGACTTGGATTTCCTGTTGGCGTGAAGCACTAGACTTGGGGAACTAAGCCCATTTTCACCATAACAAAGATGGCACACCTGAGGAAAAACATTTTGCCTTTGAGTGTTTCCACACTCTTTTATTTTTGTGCAACACACTGCGCTTTGGACATCTCTAGGTTTAAATGTAATGATTCAAGACGCTGGCTATATGAACTGTTTAAGGTAAGACTTTGAGACGTTGAAATGTGCGATATGCCCGTTGCCTATTTCAAATTTCCCAAAGCTATCGCTGAGAAACACTCTAACATGTGGCGGCAAAAAACAAAGTCTCTAATTTTCGACCTTAATTCACGCTGGGATTTGATGTACCCCACTTTCATTTCTCTACTGGAAAGGTGGCAAGCTCCATGCTGTGTTGCTTTGGGCGGCGATAATGTTGCAGCTTCTTTGGGCTTGTTTTGTTGAGGTCTTTCAACTCTCTGAACAAAAGTTGGTGTACTGTTTCCCTTTTCCCCTCCCTGCATTCGCTACCTGCTGTTTGTGATGTTCTCTTTTTATAATGGTTCACTTAAGTCCCAGACACTATTCTCCAAACTGTGGAACAGGTCTATAAACACCTACAGTGATACAATTATACTAGGTATCTCAATGGAGCTTTTCTATTGGGAAAGAAATCACTCAACAACATGACACAGCGGATCTTTTTAAGCAAATGAAATATAAGGACGGATGCTATAATTGTGGACATTTCATTTAACAGGATTGAGGCGGTTTCTTGTAATATCGAACTTGTGCCATGTCAGTAGGGCTATAAATAATGATGAATAAATGAAAAGAACTTATCACACACTTACATCAGGTTATATCAAATAGCTCACACCTTCATTATAACTCAGCTGACATTTAAAAAAAATAATGATACAACTAGCATGAACATTATGAACATTAATCTCCCAGATTGTCATGATACTGCTTGAAAAAATATGAACTCATCTCAGGTTTCTAAAATTAGAACAAGACCAGATCTAAGCGGAGCTAATTTTCCAAAATGGCACCAGAAATGACAACGATATATATTTATAAAATACATAGTTTTCTTTTCAAATGGAGCCATTTTGTACCATTGTAAAAAGTAAAAAAGACCCTGTTGGTTCAAATTTAAAAGTTATTTCAATTGGTAACACTTAAAAATGTAAGTTTATTTAACTTAAAGTGAAAAAAGTAAGTTGTACCAATTTAAGTATCTAATTTATCTACTCTTTGAATGTGAAATGAAATCCATCTTAATATTTTGCAAATAGTTTATGAATAATTTTAATATTGACTAGTTTTCTTTTGAGGCTGGGCTCACGCTACAGGATTTTTGAAATCCTGGCCTTTAAGCACACACATAAGGAGATACTCAACTCTTAAAGCGAGCTCACAATAATAGGATTATCTTCCCGAATTTACTTAATTTTCCACTCCCGAGAAAAAATATGGACAAACTTTCACTTTAAAAAAAGATATGTTGTTTCAACTTAAAAAAAGTAAGTTACCTGCCTGAAAACAGTTAAAGGAATATTCCATTTTCTTAAAAGAAAAATCCAGATAATTTACTCACCACCATGTCATCCAAAATGTTGATGTCTTTCTTTGTTCAGTCGAGAAGAAATTATGTTTTTTGAGGAAAACATTGCAGGATTTTTCTCATTTTAATGAACTTTAATAGAGCCCAACATTAAATACTTAACTCAACACTTAATAGTTTTTTTCAAAGAACTATAAATGATCCCAAACGAGGCATAAGGGTCTTATCTAGCAAAACGATTGTCATTTTTGACAATAAAAATAACAAATATACACTTTTAAAGCACAACTTCTCGTCATGTAGATCCAGTCGTGATGCGCCAACGTGACCCCACGCAATATGTCATGACGTCAAGAGGTCACAGAGGACTAACGCCAAACTCCGCCCCAGTGTTTACAAGTATTGAGAAAGAGGACCGTTCCTACGTTGTTGTATGTCGAATGATACAAATTAATGTCTTTGTTTCAGTTTATTGTTTACAATGGTCCGCAAATGTGCGTTTTATATATGTAACACGTGACCTCCCTAAGTCACTACGGATTTACATTAGGTCGCGCTGGACTGGATCTAGACGAGAAGTTGTGCTTTAAAAGTGTATATTTGTTATTTTTATTTTTATTGATCGCTTTGCTAGATAAGACCCTTGGACCCATGGATACGTTAATTCCACCCAATGTAAAATTAGATTTGTCCAATATCATATTTAAAATATAATCAAACCGGATGTGTATGACAATACCCCATTTTCATTGGCATCTACGTGCATATTTCTACTATGGTTTATATCAATATAATGCTGAGCCAAAATTAGACTCCATATACTGTATATGGATTTCTCCTTTCAAAATACTCAGCAGAGAAAGCGACCGTCTCTGTACTGTATAATCCTTGCGCCTTTTTATTGCTGCCACAGCAAAATGAAGGCGAACGTGGAAGATTGCAATGTAATTTTACCGAAATCCATTACTGCCCCATTGGCACGAGGACCTGAGGAATGAGAAAGGGAACTGAGAGATGGAAAAGGGGAATTTCCTTCACTGCCTCAAATGAGATTGCCTCTGTGTAGACACAGCATGCGCTACGAGCCTCCATCTGTGTTTCAGAGACTGTCTCTTTGATATAGGGTCAGTGATGGTGTTAAAAACACTATCCGCTCAGCGCTGCTGTCGTGAACAGCAAACGGTCGTGATGGAGAAGTATTAGAGGATTGTGTTAGCTAACAGCTCGTTCCTCCTGTTAAATTATTCAGGCTTCAGAAGCCGAGCCTGTTCACTTGCTTTAGCTTTGGCTATATTTTATATGTATGTCGTTGGGAGAGCATAAATTATTTACTTTAGTGTTTGGTGCTAACAGATATTTAAATGCTTTTCTTATGAGGCTGGCTTTTGTGGGGGGGGGTTAAACTGTAAATTGTTCATAGTGTAAGTAGTTTTAATAACTTGTGATAGGTTTGGCTTTAAAATGGGTTTAATCTATAATTGATGATATAATGTTGTTTATACGATATGTGACCCTGTCTGTGAAAATCCTGCCTGATACTTTAGTAATTGTCTGACTCATGAAATTATACAGTAGGGTAAATATACGAAAACTTATGTAAAATCAGGGTAAGCACGGTTTCAACTGCAAACATATTTCTGTGCACTGAAGAATGATATATTCCCACACAGATGCTGAACACAAGAGGAAATGGTGGGTGAGACACAGACCGGAGGCATATTTGTCTGAACTGAAATAGGCAACACTGTGGAGAATTGGAGAGGTGGAAGCAAAAATAGAGATAGCAGAAATGGAAAGACAGAGACGGTGAGATAAAATTGGGGTTGGAGGGAAGGATGTTCATGAAAAGAAGGGAATTAGAAACTGATGTGAGCTCTCCAAAGACTTTCCATTAAACACTTGTCACATAAAAAGCTATAATGGTTCAGTGGCTTCGGTAAGGTCGACAGAAGGTCAAACCAGTGATTTCCATTTAGCAGAATGCACCGTATATCTTAAGGGATACTTCATTACGACTTTTTCTTCTCCAAAGGGCATGATTGAATAATGAATATTCAGATACAAACCCACACATTCATAAATCTGCAGTATTTACATAATTAAGTTTTTTAGCCAGTCTGTATATAATTAGGTTGTCACTTTAATGTTTTTTTTTTAGACACATGATGTGAAAATACCTGCTTTTTTTCCTCAAATTTCTATTTTGGGAAATTATGGAATTCTCTCAAGCTGTTTTTATTCGTCTCCTGTCTTGAAGTCATAAGTCACTAATTCACATATGTAAAGATTTACAGTGGCATAACTTTAGTTAAAATTAATTTTTATCATTTTCAAACAAATGTGTCCAAAGCGTGTTTTTAAATATGTTTTTCTATACCTTACATAGGAAACATTCAAACTGTCTGTGGTTCTTGACAGCCTTTATGTAATAAACACAGTAAAATAATCTAAAAATGTGTTTAAATGTGTCACTAGTAAGTTTATATTTAATAAACAGCAGAAAAGATTGTTTTTTTTTTTCAATTAGAGCATGGGTCTTCAACAGGGGGTCCGTGGTGATATTACTGCAGGGTCCTCCAAAAAATGTTTGAATCCAGTTAATGCAATAACAGGTTAATAACAAAAAAATATATATATAAAGAAGAGCATAATGTTTCCAATATAAAATCTATTCAGTTAAATAAAAATTGTATTTATGCCAAATTACGTAACTTTGTAATGTAACCATCATAAGGGGCGGTTCTAGGGTTGTAACGATATTTCACGATACCCACTATAATACCTGTCCAGTCTCGATTTGGAATCACAACGGCAATATTATGCACAACCAGTGTTGCGGAAAGTTACTTAAGTAATGCTTAAGTTAAGTAATGCATTACAATATTAAGTTACTCCCCAAAAAGTAACTAATAGCGTTACTTAGTTACTTTTCATGGAAAGTAATGCTTACGTTACTTTTGCTTTACTTTTGCGTTACTTTTTCTTACTTGGCTAACCGTGGGTTCACATCAGTCGGGTTTGAGGAGTCAAATTCGCTTCTGCGTCTAGTTTGCCGCTTGAACACTTTGAGTTTACTCACTTCATTCGCACGTGAAATTCTAGTCATCGAGACATTCACGCAGAAATTTGCGTCATAAGAGGGCCTTCCATATGCATCTGTGACTCCGCTCGCTTCCTGTAATCATGTAACTACTAGAGCAAGCTCCTGATTGGTTAACACGGCACGTTTTTCCGCCAAAGTTAAAATTTTTCAACTTGCAATGCTCAATTCGCGCCATTCGCGCAAACGACGTGCAAATCGCGTTGCCTCATTCGCATCACGAGACCTCAAGATGCGGGGTAACGCGTCTTTACATTGACATAATATTAAAACCAATCGTGCTTGACGCCATTACCGTGGCTGGTCTGAACACAGCATAAGGCTTGATCTCTTTTAGGCCTTGCAGGTGTTTTTATGATCGCAAAAATGTCAAGCTCTACCCTGCCATCTCCGTTTCTGACTCAAACTGTGGGAACAGGCGCACGGAGTGCGTAATTCTACGTTAATATGTTCAGTTTAATTCAGTACATTCTTTTATTTTTAAATTGAATTAATTAAACTGAAAAGTAACTTGCATTACTTTTTTAAAAAAGTAACTCAAATATTAATGTGTAAATTTATAAAGTAATGCGTTAATTTACTCGTTACTTAAGAAAAGTAATATAATTACGTAATACACGTTACTTGTATTGCGTTACCCCCAACACTGTGCACAACTATTTCATGTACTACGGCTATTGATGCTAAGTCCTTAACAATCTAAATTCACTGTTAGTTTAAGTCGGTTATAACGTGATTTTGAAAAGGCAACACTCGACAAACATAATCATTGTAAATATTCTTTATTATCATGAATATACCTTAAAGTCGCAATGAAAGTAAAATAAAAAACTCTAATTTGTTTTGTAATATTGTGGTATTTTTTACAAATGATTTATCTGTGAGCTTCATTAATTTTAAAAATTCATGTCCCCTCATAATCTTTAATCAAAAATGCAAATCTCTTCCCCTCATAAAAACGATCTCTCTTTACTTCCGGTCATAATGTATGGCAGGTGGGCGGGGTCCGGGAAAAGACCGCTGCGATTAGCAATTAGCAATACAACTCAACTTCAAATGATCCAATCAGATCTCCATGGACAAATTCAAATCCAGACCTGCCTTATTTCATTTCAGAGGCCGGTTTTACTCGGATACACGTCACCACGTGGAAAATTAGGCAATTGATACTTCCATTTCATGGCGACTTTAAATGTTTATATAAACATGCTTAGACATTTCCTGGAGCTGCTTGTGTAATGGCACATCTTCTGCAGCACATTTTGAGTTTCTGCACGAGAGCGCCATCTGGCTTTTGAATGTATTGTTAAAAATGCTGGATTATGAAACAAACATGCAACTCATTGCCTTTATGCGGTTAATTAATAAACAATCGGCCTTTCTCGTGCTGTTGCCGGTATGCCGATGGTTTCAAATTCATCAAAAATCGGCCGCTAAATATCGGCGGCCAATACATCGGTGCATCACTACATTTCACCATAATTCATTGAAAAGCACAGCAAGCAAAATCGCACGATGTATTGTTACACCCCTAGGCGGTTCACATTTCATATCTTTTGCGTGCGCAAACACATTATTTCAAATGTAGATGTGCAGCAAGCGCGTTCAGATAACGGGCGACGCGGTCCTGACGCGCTCTGGGGGGCCCTGCTTCTCCTTTTTATCCATTAAGTGGTCCTTGGCCTAAAAAAACATGACACAATTGCTTACTGTTTATCCTATCACATACTTTTCTAGTGATGTGATTGCTGGTTTTGCTTTGGATAAATTGCAACCCAATAGTTTGGGTTCTTCTGCTTTTGACCCCAATGTTGTGATGAAAATAACCCAGCATTTTTTTAGCACATCATAAGCCATTCAGAACAAATAATAGTATGCTTTAGAGCCGTTGTCATTGCTATATCCAGGGGTTACGGGATGACAGGTTGTTATCTGTATAGTACAAGGAAGATCTGCGCAGCATATGCTTAACAGATTGTGTTTGTCTTTGTGAGATTTCTCCACTCATCACTAAGGATGAGAGAAATATAAATAGGTGCGAAAAAAAATGAACAATAACTGTGAAGCATTCTCATGAATATAATTTTCAGAATTTGTTTCAATCGGTTAGCCGACTTCCTCAAAGTCCGATCCCTGTTTGTTTTGCAGATGTAGGGGCTTGCGAATGCAGCGTTGATATTCACACACACACACGCAAAGAAATGCATCTTGAATAGAAAATTGAGGATTCTTTTTCTGTTTGCAGATCAACAGATTACGGAAGCACCTATGAGAGAATGAATGACAAAGTGGGAGCCAAAACCGTTCTGAGTTACCTCTACGTCTGCCCTACAAACAAAAGAAAGGTGAGACACCTGCTCTCTCTTATCCTGAGTTCTGCTTTCTTGTTGCCATGATACTTTATATTTTCATCCCCCTTCACAAGTGGTTATTTTGGATTACCTTTAAAGTTTTCGTTTTTTTAAAGCCTATAAAAGCACATATGGTGGTACAGTACTACGGTATAGCAGCCACATCTGAGCAACTTCTCTGGGAATAAATGCTGCTATACAACAGACAGCTTGTGTCTTAATTTACCAGTAGTCTTGTTAGTGAAGTAAGTTAGTGATTATTTTTAGGTTAAAAAACTCCACATATGCTATACTACTGTAGCACTTGATTACAAACTTAAGTATAGGGCAATTTATTAAGTTATAGCTCTTTCTGCATATGCAAAAGCCACTAAATGCCACATCTGTCAAAAATAAGATAATAATATTAAAGGGATAATTCACTTTAAAAAGAAAATTCTGTCATCATTTACTCTATATAACCTGTATGAATTTCTTTTTTTCTGATAAACATAAAAGAAGATATTTTGAGAAGGGATTGTTAACACACAGCCGATAGTGACCATTGACTTCCATAGTAGGAATAAAATATTTTGGAAGTATTGTGATAAATGATGAAGAACATATTTTGATAAATGATGGTAAGTACACAGTTGATGGTACCCATTAAATTCCATCTTATTTTTTATTCCTACTATGGAAGTCAATGGTCACTATCTGGTGTGTGTTTACCATCATTTCTCAAAATATATTTTTTTGTGTTCATCAGAAAAAAGAAATTCATACAGGTGTATTACAACATGAGGATGAGAAAATGATGACAGAATTTTCATTTTAAAGTGAACTATCCCTTTAACCAAATGCTGTCAGCACATTTTATGTTCATCAAATACCTTCGTTTAAAATCCGCTAAAATCCTAGCATCAGACCATTCAGATATATCATTTTGTTAGAAGAATCCATTAGACACAGATTTTTCAGCAAAGTCCTCTAAGTGTATGCAAGATGAATTGGATAAACGACGGCGTGTAAAATGACAGTGGATCACATTCCAAATTAGTACATATTTTACGAGTTGGCTAATTTGTAGGAATTCGTACAAAGTTAATCGTGCAAAAGTGTAAGATTACAAAAACAATAAAGGAACCCCACACCTAACCCACAGGGTGTCAAGGCAAATTGTAAAAAAAATGTGAATGTGGTCGTACGAATTAGCCACCTCATAAAATACGTACGAATTGCCATGAGATTGCGCTGTGAGTACTTGCACACTTTAAACGGTTGTGTTAAAACAACAAATTTTGTGTCTAGTTAAGGACAACCCATTTAATGTCTCCGTGTTTTTATTGGAACAACACATCTTGTGTTGTCCCTTTTATTTATTTGAATAATGTGGAAAATAATGTGTTAAAATAACACGTAATGTGTTAAATAGCATATTCCAAAACAATGTGTAAAAAATGAAAACATCCTTTCTTAAGGGGGTCGCACACCGGACGGGTAGCGCCACGCTGCGTCACGTCTAGGACAACTCGGAAGTATCGTACACCAGACGTGCACATTAAATAGCACAAGCTTAGTCAGATAGCGTCTACATCAAAATGCAAAATAAATGTTAGCATACAATGTTAATCGCTAATGATTTGGGACAAATATGATGTTATTTAATGTTAAACTATTGCACTCTGCGGCGCGACAGGAATTTGAGTAGCGTCATTCAACATTCATTGAAAATAATGTTTTACGTTTTTTTTTTTTATTAACGGCACGATGCAACTCATGACGCTTCTCGTCCGGTGTGCGATCGCCTTTAGAGTGTGGCTTTATATACAACCCGAATGTGGCAATCACATGGATCACAGCGCCCCCTATGTGTGGTTTAGTTTCTTCATTTTTACATTCTCATCATTTGCAATGTTTCTAGTTGCCTCTTTATTGATTTTACAACCATTTACTATGTCTTATTCAAAGAAGTGTATTTTTTGCCTCAAAAACGTGCATGCACATAGAGGGTTTTGCAGCGAAAGACACTTAAATGAGTTAAATACCACTTTTTGACATTTTAAAGATAAATCCTCCGAATTAAAATGTAACTTTTGCCAGATTAAGGATGGGCGAATTGTCAATACAGAGCTGCTGATAGAAATTCTCTCCGCTTCGTATTTAAACTTGTCTATAATCCGTAAAGGGCAGAAAGGTTAATGAGTTGATCCTAAAACAGCTTCTCATTGTGGCTGGATCTTTGCCCAGCTTGGTCAAGTGATACTTTGAGCTGCATAAATTATGCCTGTTTAAAAGAGATATAGGCCTACAGTTTTGTAAAAGTACTTTAGAATTTTTCCTTCAAATAAATCATATATATACTTTAATAATAAGCATTATGCAGTTTAAACGTGAAATGTGTCACCTCACACTTCTGAGCCAAGTTTTGCAGCTTCCAACTCTGCATAATGATTGTAGGTAAAATGGTCTTTTTAAAACCCAATGTCAGAAATCCCTAAAATTATTCAAATGCTTAAATGTGGACCTGTCATGGTCTACCCACCTGAATGTCACGGAAAACTTGACTTCTTTTTCCTGTGGAACACGAAAGGAGTTATCAAATTGTCAGAGGTGCCTTTTCCATACATTGAAAATACATGGGTGTCAAATTCAGTTTAAATTCACATTTCAAACGATAATAATGCTTTTGGGCTAAAATATATTTTTCTATTCAGAAACATTATGTTATGCTTTGTTATTTATTTTGTGTCCTGGATTCCCACCGGTGACCCCTCAAAACATACAACTACGTGCCAACCCTGACAACAATGATAGCTCTTCGTCTCCAGTTGTCATAAAGCCCTTGAAAGTTAAATCGCCATGAGACCTCAAAGGCTACCGTGAGCACAGTTAGTCGTCAAATACCTCTTACACGTTTGACCCCTTTGCCCTCAACCATTTTCATCGGTCCCATTCGTCCAATTTCACAGCACAATAGATGGATGACCTCCTTTAAAACACTGTAGATGTTTGTTTAACTTACCGTGCTTTATCGTGTTGAAGAACTGTAATTGTAACTGCACAATGGACATGCACAAAGCACAATGGTATTTTTGTCTTTAGATTGTGTTTTCATGAACAAACAGGAATTCATTGTTTTTCATACAGTGTGGGCAAACAGTGTCCCATTGCGGAGAAACAAATTCACCCAGGCCAATCCCAAAATAAGGCAAAGTTTAGACCTAACCTTTAGCACAACGGTTTTCCATTTGAGAGATGGGCGTGACATTTCCACCGCTCAGTCCGAGCCTTTAAACGGGACACGCAGAGAATCCAAAGTGCTTTACGTGAATTCCGAGGTTTATAAACGGTGCAGACAAAGATTGAAAGCCTGCTGATGCGAAGATTACCAACAAATGAGGTTTATTTATATTTCTACCACTCTGTTTGTTATAAAATGCAGTTGATCGGGCATGACATGATTAATCTGAGACCGCGTGTCCATTTTCTACAGTTTAAACTGCTCAGCCAGCAATAGCGTCAATCACTTTCAGTGCCGAAAGGCTACGTTCGGGTCTTTAACTGTGCGCTGCATGTAGATTAGCTTGCGGGATACTTGCTGTCTGGGTGTCAGCAGATAACAGAGATCCCTCAACCCTTTTATTGATTGTATTTTGCAACTATCTTCGCTCCTTTGTTCGGCTGAGAGTTGTTTGTTCACATTTGTGCTACTGGCTTAAAAACTTAATTATCCACAAATTCACCTTCAGTGTGACCTCAGATCTGTGGTTCCCACATGTCCTGATAGATAGATAGATAGATAGATAGATAGATAGATAGATAGATAGATAGATAGATAGATAGATAGATAGATAGATAGATAGATAGATAGATAGATAGATAGAACACCAGTGGCCAATCTGAGTCATGTTTAATCGGATGCTCCTTATTGATTTAATTCTTTTTTTATGCCAGTTTGGATGCCAACGGTACTTTAGCCAGCAACTGTAGTTTTACTTATAAAGTTGGCACAAATATCCACAGTAAATCCATAGTAAAGGTTCAGTCAAGGTAGTGCAGTCACACATTTAGCTTTAGTTACAGTTTTGGGTGACAAAATGAGAAGAAACATTGTAAGAGCTTAATATACCATATTTCACATTATAAAGGTGCATTATGTAACTTTTTTAGAATGATCTCTTGACAGAAAAACAATATATACTACATAACTATATTATCAGTGGTGTATAAAGACCTTACATAATGAAATTTATTGTTTTTATTACCTTAGAATGAGACCTTTTTATCTACGAAGGCCGCAGGTCTCCTTACATGATAGTCGGCGTCATGTTTCTACTGTAGCCCTAAATGGACAAACTGTTCTACAAAGTGCTTTTCGTCCCTACGTTTGCCTGTGCCAGCTAAGGAGCTTCTCTTTGCGTTTCGAAATTGAGGTCGGTTGCAGTTCACAATCTCCCCACTAGATCTCACTAAAAACCCCACACTGGACCTTTAACATTTTCTTTCTAAATGGGATTCAGTTTCTTAAAGGACACTAAAGATAAACTGTGAATGCTTTACAACAAATTTTTAGTGGTTATGAGGAAAACACAGTAGTAGGGGTTAGGGTTAGAATCAAAAGTACATCTGTGAATCATGAATTTACAGAATCGCATGACAAAACACTAAAATAAAAACGAGATCTGCATCACATGCAGTTATAATGAACATCTTTAAACATTTAAAGGTGCACTGTGTAGATTTAAAGTGACACTTTGTAGTTTTTCAACCTTCGTAATATATCTTCAAGACCCCCTGTGATGGTATATCGACTTAAAATAGGTTGAATGACATGTCTACCATAGCCTGTCAGGGTCTGTATCGTTTTTACTCTTACTTTTAAACTTGGGGTTTCGGGTAGTAACCCGAGCACTAAAAGGAACTACAAAAAACTGCTTTACGGCATAAGTCACTTCCTTACATTCGGACGTGAGAGCGCAACTATTTATTTTCCTGATGTTTTTGTTATGGCTGAAGCAGCAACTAAGAAAAAGAAACCCAAGGTTTTGTCAGAGGAGACCAGAAAGAGAAAATGGGAGGGTGACGGAATAAAAAGAAGGACGAGGGTCAATTATATTGGGCCAGCGTTCGCTCGCTGGCATGAACTAAAGGAGGAGGAGGGGTTTCTGATCGATCTGATTTGGCCGTCATACTTTTGTACTAGTAAGTAATGTTATATTTCTTGCATATATAAGTCCTGTCTGGCGCCCGAACCTTACTTTTTAAACGTAATTTTTTACTGGAGGCTACTTGGAGAGTGTAGAGAGAGAGAATTAAATCATGTGACACTGTGGCGCTGTGGTAACCTAATGGACTTACGACCGGGGCGATCAGGGTTCGAGGGGGTTCCCCTTAAAGGCGATATTTTTTTATATAAACTTTAACCAAGCAGCCACCGATACAACTGGCTTGTAATGTGAGCTACGTGATCTTTTGGCGTTTGAAAAAAAATAAACCCATGAAATTATATTCATATGACATGCTGTTGTGACCTAAAGAGTTGTCTTCTTTTTCTTTGCGACAGTGCTGTGGCGCTTGTGGCCTCTAGGGGCGCTAGACATGAAAAATAAAACCCTAGTGGCCAAAAAGTTCGGTCAAACACTCATCTCTACTTTTTAAAACGCATAGAGGACAAACATGTCATGGTCTAAGACAACATTGTGATGCAACACGCTCTATGGAGGGTACGCACGTGACATCACCTTTGCGAAAGTGACTGCGGTTACGCCCAATGAGTGCCAAAAAGTCTAAGTGACAGCATTAGCATAGCGTGAAAACCCGTCTTAAATGGGAAAGGTAGTTGTGTGATTGACTGTGCTAACAGATTCAACTAAAATTTGGTGCGGCCTTTTTCCAGACTTCAACAAACACTCAAAGGAGAAGTAAATCAGTAGCAGTAGCCATATGTCAGGTATGTAAAATTTTGGGATAAAAATCCTATAAAAATACTCAAATCAATATTCTTTTTCGGTGTAATCGCAAAGTTTTATCAGTGAGCCTTCATTAAAAAACAGAAAAACAGGCAAGACAAACATATATGTCAAGAAAAGCAATGTCTGGCCATATGCCAATGTCCACAAACTACTGGTTGTTTAGCAAGTTGTTAGGGTCACTGTTAAGGCCAACTAAATTCAACTTAAGCTGATAATAGTCAGTTTTACTGCCATTTTCGCAGCAGCCGCTATGAAAACCAGCCATTTTGTTTAATGTTATTTCACTCAACAGGGCAAGCTCTGCCGTGGTTACTTGGAAAAGTGAGGTCAATGCATACCCTCTATAGAGCAGTTTGTCAGTTTAGAAACATGGGTTAGGTTGTAGAAACATGGCAGTGCAAAATGGCGATTTCTATGTAAGGGGACCCGCTGTGTAATTAGATAAAAAAATGACTTATTCTAAGGTAATAAAAACATAATGGTTCATTATGTAAGATCTTTACAGGAAAAATATTTATTTCAATAGATCCTCCTAAAATGTACACATTGCACCTTTAATCAACAACAATAAAAAAGTGACAAGGTTGCAGGTCTATGATTACATACACAAATTATTACTTTATGGCATAAATAATTCATCTTACATGCTGTAAAAATGGTAAAAGTTTAATATTATTATAGAAGAGAAATATTATGGGGGTTTCTCCACCCCTTCAATTTATCTACAGTAAAAAGCAAGATTGCTTTATCAGGCATGTTATACCCAAGCAATATCACACAAGCAAAAGCATTACATCCGATGACCGTAACTAACTGTCCGGAGCATACCAAAAGTATGTCTTCCATAAAGTGAAACTAAGTTAGACTAAGTTTTACACTTCCTTTAAACCCTTGACGGAGAACTCAACAGTGCAAGGTAAGAAGTAATTTCCCTTTAATAACGAAAGCTGTTACTTAATACAACATTAAGAAAAATGATGAGGTGTTAAAATCTTTGAATTGCATCTGACAAGCATGAAGACACCAGTAGACACAGGGGGCCCGTTTCTATCTTCTTGTAACGATAATGAAGAGTAAAAATTGGAGACCCAGGCCAACAAAATCCTGGCTGCGATTCGACTGGCTGTTTATTGGCGCTTAATGAAAAACAATTTATCTAAATCAGCGCCCTGGAGGATTCGTAGTGTAAGCTTGTGGAGAGAGGTTGAGATTTTTGTCAGTGACAAATGCACCACTGTTTTTCCAATTCAAATCCGGTTGAGGGATGAAAACAGCAGCGCGCGTTCCGGGCGGATGGGAGCCGGAGACAATAAAGGTGGGGGGTCTCGTCCTTATGTTTCACAGTTTGGCTTCTAAATATTATCACGTCTGGATGTCAGCTTGTGCCCACTTACATTAGCTTTCGGAGAGGAGCGTATTTTTCAAATGTGTGATGAAATGCTTCGGGGGCCTATTAGCTTCCAGCACTTAGTAAAAGACATCAAAGATACGTGAGTCATATTTTTGCGAGCAGTAACGATCCGTAATGAAAAAGTCTGCGAGTGTTTTAGCACTGATACGCACTGAAGCAATACAAATATATATGATTATGAGTCGGACTCGCCATGTGAAACGACTTTCTGCTAAGGAACAACAAAACATCTTAAGAGAACGAACAACAGATGACAATTTTTTATTTGATAAGTAAGGTAATTAGCACATTTTCAAATGCTTTTAAACCCTTTTAAAACCATTATAAAGACAGATCCCACAGTTTTTTTTTTCTTGTACGTATTATCAAATATTAAAAAAATAAATTATTCAAAAATGTGCCGTTATGGGTGTGTCCTTTAAAATGCAAATTAGCTGATCTCTGCACAAAATGGCAATGCCATGCAGAGTAAGGGGCGGTATTATCCCCTTGTGACATCACAGGGGAGACAAATTTCAATGGCCTATTTTTTCACATGGTTGCACAGAATGGTTTATAAAAACTATACTGGGTTGATCTTTTTCATATTTTCTAGGCACTGACCCAATTATAGCACCTAAACGTGGAAAAAATCTAATTTTCATGATATGTCCCCTTTAATGTAGCATGTTATGTAGCTAGTTTAAACATTGTATCTGACATTTTCGATCGCAAAACAGAAAGCAGGGACAGTTATGACCAATTTCTTTGTACGCCCATCAAAGTGAGTGCAAAGAGAATAAAGTGACAACATTTTGGTCAATGCTCACTTTCTCACTTTTTTAAGACTTGGGTTATGTTTGGGGTTAGGGTTAGGCACATAGTTGTGATGGTTGAGGTTAGATTTATATAGGGATTGGGATAGGGATGGCATTAGACATTTGAGTGTCCTTACAAAGATAGTTGTGTGTGTGTGTGTGTAGTGGAGATATCCATAAGTTTGACCAATCAACATTCACTGTTATATTCCCAATAAACTCATAAATATTTGGGATTCGAGATAATCTCATTTCAGTTTGTGCATGTTTACACAAACTGTGGTGGTGACTGCATACATTCATTCAAGTATTTAATTTTGTTACCCAAACTATTGAATAAAAAATATTTTAAAAAATTATATTCTTGTTTTTTTTTCCTTTACATCCTTTGTAGGATGTAAAAAGTGCAACCGTACTTGTAACCCTATTAGCCATTCTAGGCTTTACATTTTGTCAATTTTATATTGATGTTTACTTATTTCTGATGTTAATGGGGATCTTTGTTTTATATGGCCTAACTTGTACTACAGTATATTCATGAAAATGCACATTATCTCAAGTTACACCTTTATAAAGAATCCGGTGTTATTTGCGTCATTGTGCATATCTTCTCTATTCCACGTGTGTCAGCAGGGAGCAGAATTAACATGAAAAGCATGTTTGTACTTTTCAGTAAGAGTCTCTGAAATGACATCGAACATGGTGGCTGGCGTTCAGGTGAGATCTGTTTGAAGCTGCCTCCTGGCAGGAACGGTGATGGCAGAAGCCCATTTAACAAGCTGGCAGACCTACTTCCCCTTTAATTATCATTGAGATCAGATGCAGCCACACGGCTGAACACGGGCATGAAAGGAAATGCTTTTCATAATTCATTATCTGAAGAAAAGTTTGCACCTGTGCTTTAAGCATTTTGTCCATCTGTAGTTTATTTAGCCAATTAAAGGGATAGTTCACCCAAAAACAAAAATTCTGTTGTCAATTGCTCACCCTTGTTGTATAAAATGTTCTTCCTTTTTTTCCAAAATTTATTATCAGAAGAAAAGTTTGCACTGGTGCTTTAAGCGATTTGTCCATCTGTATTTTATTTTGCCAATTTTAAGGGATAGTTCACCCAAAAACAAAAATTCTGTTGTCAATTACTCACCCTTGCTGTATGAAAGTTTTTTCTTTTTCTTTTATAATTCATTATTAGAAGAAAAGTTTGCACTGGTGTTTTGTCCATCTATAGTTTATTTAGCCAATTTAGGGTGCACTCACTCTATCCAAACCAAACCATGCCCCAGCGTGATCGTACCCGCTCCCTACTCCCCCAGAAGCATGCACTCACACTGCACTTTTATCGATCCGAGCCCGGGCGTGCTTTCATCATTAGGATGCGATTGTTTTAAAGTTAAGCGCTGTCTTAACACTGGAGACCATCATAATGTTAAGTCTGTGTTTTTTTATTTTGAGTCGTTTGGTGCACGATGACACACAGCCCTCTCACATGCCTATCATATTGCTTAATTGGTCTGTCACGTGTGCAGCTCGGACATAACCCTTATGCGCTCATCAGAAGGTTCGTACAAAGGGAGATGATGGTGGGTGGTCGCGCAATTGACGTCTCTCCTTATAAACCGAACTCTGGCGCGATTTCGGCGCCTAAGCCCAAGTGAACCGCGCTCGAGCCTGCCTCTACAAGCTGGCCAGGGCGCAATTAACCTAACTGCACCTGGGCGCGGTACAGAGCGATCACACTAGTCAAACAAACCAGCCTTTGGTTGTCAAACGCGCCCAGGCACAGCTTGGTTTTGATAGTGTAAGAGTGCTTTCACATATACACTGTTTAGGTCGGCCCAAATGACGTGTCGCTCTGAGTACGGTTCGTTTGGGTCACTGTGAACACAACAGCCGCATTTGGGTGCTCACTAAACAGCCGCTCCGAGACCGCTCTAAACTGGTGGTCTCGGAGCGGCTGTCGCCGAACTCTGGAGCAACCCACCTGTGGTGTGAACACTGCTGGACCTCGGGCCGAACCAAATACAGGAAGTTCTCCACATGTTTGAGCCACTGGGCTTCCGTTGTGACGTGAGCCGGGTGTTATATTGTGGGTTAACAACAAACAAGCCAATCCTGGTCCGTTGCAGAGATTCGCTGTCTCCTTTACGTTTGAGCTGATGATTTTATAAATGCATAGCTGTCCTCCACACACAAATAGTGACATTACGAGGCTTTTTAGCAAACGGCTCTGTGAGAAAGGCTTTAATAGAACAGCTACGCAATTTCGCGTTAACGCAAAGAAACTTCGCAAAGACGTGCATCGTTTATCTCCACATCTTGATAGCTGCGCTCTCCCTGTCAGGCTGGTTGTCGTTGAAACGTGGGGATGGGACGGTAAGAGCTGTCAGAGACCAATGACAGCGCTGACCGTTGTCACATGGTGTACGGTGCGGCATTTCGAGTACAGTAAAAAAAAAATATGTGAACACGGACCGCATTAACTGAAAAATGAAACAATGTATTTTGGTGCGCTTGAAAACACCCTAAAGCACTATTCGGACGGGATTAGTTTTACAGGGGGACCTCTGAGAAACTCTTGCTTCTCATCGGTCCTCTGTGCTTTTAATCCCGTCCGAATCGGCCATGTCTGTGTTTTTCTCTAACGACCTCCGTAAGAATTCCAGAGCAATTTACCTACTGTTTTTCGCCGAACTCAGAGGTCCTCTGAGAAATGTAATCCCGTCCGGATGCAATGTCTGTGTTTGCCCGCAATATCTTTTGAAAACGCGGTTCATTTCGTGTTTTGGCCAACGTGAAGGTCTTACTAATGCGCGTATATTGTATTTCCTGAGTCCTATTCATTCAGATATGGATGTTTTTTGCATTCGGCAAAATAAAATAATTAAATCAAGACGAGCTGAATATCAAACACTGTTAAGACTAAACACTGTAATATCATTAACGTTATAAGAAACTCCGTTCAAAGTTCTTCAACTCCGGAATGGTAATGTTAATTAATAAAGATATTAAATTGTTATTAATCATTATTTCTTCATTTCGGGTTTATTATAAGCAGACAGTAATATAAAACACGTAGGCTAACGTTACTTTAGTAGGATTTGTATATTTTATTTTGATTTCTTAAAATTAAATTAATAAATTACATGTTCTGTCACAATTTTACATTTAAAGCAAAATATTAAACATTGCAAACACGCGTATCCAGAGCACGTGCTCTTCTGCAATGCCCAAATGCATGAAACAGACACTTCCATCTCTGGAATAGCCTGCCTCATTTTAATCCCGTCCGAATCGGTACATAAAAACACAGACGTCCTGGGGGACACGTTGAAACTCAAACGTTGTTTGGAAAACTAATCCCGTCCGAATAGTGCTTAAGTGTGCTCTTAAAAGCCATAAAATAGCTTTGTGACCAAATTTTGGGTGCAAACATCACAGATTTAAATAAATAACTTTTAAACCACCATTTTAATAACTAGGCTCCTTCACAGTACCTCTCAATGGTCCGCACTTTGAGAATCACACATTTAAAATCTTATTAAATGTATTGCAGTGTGCCACAGAGCAGTAAGTTAGTTAGTTTGATGTCTCCTTCATAGCTTTTGTCGAGGGTTTTTGCTTCATCTTTCTTAGAATAACCTTGCCTTTTTCTTTAACAACTCTTCTCAATTTCTCTGCTAGATTATGGTGCTGACTGACCCCGAGTTTGAAAGCAGCATTCTCATCAGTTCAGATGAAGGAGCAAGTTACCAGAAATATCGCTTGAGCTTTTACGTCTTGAGTCTGCTGTTTCACCCCACGCAAGAGGACTGGGCACTGGCCTACAGTCATGACCAAAAGGTAAGCTTTGTTTGGCCTTTAAGCTTAGAATTTAGAATTAGTTGGGCGGGATATGAATGGGTTGAACTTAAAGGAATATTCCATTTTCTTAAAAGAAAAATCCAGATAATTTACTCACCACCATGTCATCCAAAATGTTTCTTTGTTCAGTCGAGAAGAAATTATGTTTTTTGAGGAAAACATTGCAGGATTTTTCTCATTTTAATGGACTTAAATAGACACCAACAATTAACATTTAAATCAACACGTAACAGTTTTTTTCAACGGAGTTTCAAAGGACTCTAAACGATCCTAAATGAGGCATAAGGGTCTTATCTACCAAAACGATTGCCATTTTTGACAATAAAAATAACAAATATACACTTTTAAAGCACAACTTCTCGTTTAAATCCAGTCGTGATGCGCCAACGTGACCCCATGCAATACGTCATGACGTCAAGAGGTCACAGAGGACGAACGCGAAACTCCGCCCCAGTGTTTACAAGTGTTGAGAACGAGGACCGTTCCTACGTTGTTGTATATCAACTGATACTAATTCATGTCTTTTATGTCAGTTTATTGTTTACAATGGTCCGCAAATGTGCGATTTATATATGTAACACGTGACCTTCCTACGTCACTACGCATTTACATTAGGTTGCGCTGGACCGGATTTAGACGAGAAGTTGTGGTTTAAAAGTGTATATTTGTTATTTTTATTGTCAAAAATGACAATCGTTTTGCTAGATAAGACCCTTATGCCTCGTTTGGGATCGTTTAGAGTCCTTTGAAACTCCGTTGAAAAAAACTGTTACAGGTACGTGTTGAGTTAAGTGTTAATTGTTGGTGTCTATTAAAGTCCATTAAAATGAGAAAAATCCTGCAATGTTTTCCTCAAAAAACATAATTTCTTCTCGACTGAACAAAGAAAGACATCAACATTTTGGATGACGTGGTGGTGAGTAAATTATCTGGATTTTTCTTTTAAGAAAATTGACTATTCCTTTAACGAGACTTGACTTAAACTATTTTGCTTTTTCGGGTTTCATTTTAGCAATTTATGCAGTGCCTAATATTTGGGGCTTGTCTTTGCAATCTAGGCTAAGCTAATTTATATTGAGTTATTTCTATTTTATTGTTATGCCATTTAAATGGAAAGCAGGGTGACTTAACGATATTATTTCCATCTTGCTTTAATTTTCTGGGTTTTTTTTTTCTCTTATAGTACTATTAGCAAATACAGTGTAATGGTGAAAGGAAAATTACACTCAGAGTAATTTAGCATGAACAACACATTGTGTGATTTTACACGGGCATTCAATTGTGAGTGTCTGTGGGTGTGAAAGAGTATGCATGAGAAAATGGATAGAGAATTTTGAGTTTTAAAGATGTTTTTTATGTACCAAAGATTCAATTTCATAGCAGGCTTATAAAATAAACCCAGTGATGGGTTGAAAACTTGACCTTGAAGTTTTGATCTGCCACACTTAATGGAAATGATCTTGGATGGAAAATATTTGAAACCCTGAATAGAACAGGAATCTGTAACAGGGCCAGTTAGGCTTATGTTTCGTTGAGTTGCAGCTAGTTACAAAAAATTGGTTTGAAGCTACCATCAACTTAGATTTTACACAAATGCAATAGCATTCATTATGTTTTTTACTTGCAGTATAATAACATGGATAACAAAAATGAAGGTTGAGCTTGGTTGTAGGTTGACATGTTATGTTGAAAACCAGCTACTTTCAAGTTACCGTATCTGTGATATATACCGAATTACGCTCTAGTGCACTTTAGAGACAGAATGAAACACATTAAAGCCATCATTTTTCGACTCGGAAAGGGTGCCTGGGTGTCCAGACTCATCCCAGTCAGAACAGAAGTGTTGATTAGGTCAACGCATCAAGCATTGTCTCATTGAAAGATGTCAGGCTGGTCATATCCACTCCTTGACGATTCATTAAAAAGAGAGGCTTCCCCCCACTCCGAAAACACAAGCCACTTCAGGCCAACAAATCGACCCATCGTCCTGCTATATTAAAGAGCCTCTGCGCAGTCTGTGGTCAAAAACCTGAAAATAGCAATTGATCCTTACTCGCCATCTCAGCTTGGTAAGCCAGGGTTTTATTGATCAGCGTAGTCCACCGACGTCATTGGGTATCTTTAATGATACTAATGGCTAGATGTAATTGGCCGTTTTATCCAACGGAACCAGAATTTTTCATTTTGAGGAAAGCGAGGGATTTTTGGTAGAGCATTGAGAATTACATTTGCTGTGAGGGTTTGGTTAAGTTCAACGTCCAAATCTTCCTGTTGCTAAAGTGAAGCTTTTGAAGTTTGTGAAACACTTAAGTGCTTCACTGTGGGTCTGACTCATCAGCAGAACACTGAATATAATTCAACAGCTAACTTAGGCATAGCAGATGGTTCAGAGATGACAAAACCTTCATTATCCTTTAGGCTTCTGCTGTCTAATCTTCCATTTCAAATTGAAGACAAATGGATCATCAATGTCTCTTCTAAAGAAATTCAACGGTTTTGTTTTTCTCGAGCTGTCTACGTGAACGATGCCAACATTCTGTCTTGCAAGCATTTTGCCCACCATGACAGATATGTTGTTCCCAGAGATCCTTGTTAACGAGATGTCAATTAAATCAGATACGTGCAAAAACGGCTTTATTTGCAAGATTGAATTATATTTATATCATAGTTTTGACATATCTACTTACACTGTAAAAAAATCTTTTCGCACTTACATCTTTATGTGTAATCAACTAGGAGAACTATCTTAAGAAGTGATTTGCTGTAACTTATTAAATCAAGTTGAATTTGCTTTAATTATGACGGTAACACTTTACTTGAAGGGGTGTTCATAAGACTGACATGACACCTTCATAATCATGACATGACATGTGCCATGAACATGAAGGATATTTTATGCACGATTATGAAAACTGTCAATATAACTGACCACTTGATACAAATTGAATTTGTCATTAAAATATCATTAAGTGTTAATACTCTGTCATATAGTGTTATAACAGCGTCATGCATATTTTTCTTGACCTCAACTGCAGTGGTACTAAAATAATTTGTCATTGAAATGTCATTAGGTGTTAATACTCTGTCAAATAGTTTTATTACAGCATCATGAATATTTTTCTTGACCTCAACTACAGTGGTACAAATATAATTTGTCATTAAAATGTCATTAAGTGTTAATATTCTGTCATATAGTTTTATAACAGCGTCATGAATATTTTTCTTCACCTCAACTGCAGTGGTACTAAAATAATTTGTCATTGAAATGTCATTAAGTGTTAATACTCTGTCATATAGTTTTATAACAGTGTCATGAATATTTTTCTTCACCTCAACTACAGTGAAACAAATTGAATTTGTCATTAAAATGTCATTAAGTGTTAATACTCTGTCATATAGTGTTATAACAGCGTCATGAATATTTTTCTTCACCTCAACTGCAGTGGTACTAAAATAATTTGTCATTAAAATGTCATTAAGTGTTAATACTCTGTCATATAGTTTTATAACAGTGTCATGAATATTTTTCTTCACCTCAACTACAGTGAAACAAATTGAATTTGTCATTAAAATGTCATTAAGTGTTAATACTCTGTCATATAGTGTTATAACAGCGTCATGAATATTTTTCTTCACCTCAACTGCAGTGGTACTAAAATAATTTGTCATTGAAATGTCATTAAGTGTTAATACTCTGTCATATAGTTTTATAACCAACCCAGTCTCACCCCATTTCGTCAATATTTGACGACACTTGACCATTCGTCAATATGTGACGCGGAGGGTATACCTTTTGCGTCATTTTTTGACGAACTGGGGACTTCAATACTATTACGTCCGTTGCATTCTCTTCTCCTATTTTCTTACCAATTTCGGGTCGGTTTAGGGTTAGATTTACATAATGACATCCCTACCCAAACCTAACTCTAACCCCAACGCCAGGTGACAACTGTTTCTAACCCCAACGCCAGGTGACAACTGTTTAATTTCGCGTACACTGTTTAATTTCGCGTACACAGTTTAATTTTGCGTAATCTAACCCTAAACCGACGCGAAATTGGTAAGAAAATAGGAGAAGAGAATGCAACGGACGTAATAGTATTGAAGTCCCCAGTTCGTCAAAAAATGACCCGAAAGGTATACCCTCCGCGTCACATATTGACGAATGGTCAAGTGTCGTCAAATATTGACGAAATGGGGTGAGACTGTGTTATTATAACAGTGTCATGAATATTTTTCTTCACCTCAACTACAGTGAAACAAATTGAATTTGTCATTAAAATGTCATTAAGTGTTAATACTCTGTCATATAGTGTTATAACAGCGTCATGAATATTTTTCTTGACCTCAACTACAGTGGTACAAATATAATTTGTCATTAAAATGTCATTAAGTGTTAATACTCTGTCAAATAGTTTTATTACAGCATCATGAATATTTTTCTTGACCTCAACTACAGTGGTACAAATATAATTTGTCATTAAAATGTCATTAAGTGTTAATATTCTGTCATATAGTTTTATAACAGCGTCATGAATATTTTTCTTCACCTCAACTGCAGTGGTACTAAAATAATTTGTCATTGAAATGTCATTAAGTGTTAATACTCTGTCATATAGTTTTATAACAGTGTCATGAATATTTTTCTTCACCTCAACTACAGTGAAACAAATTGAATTTGTCATTAAAATGTCATTAAGTGTTAATACTCTGTCATATAGTGTTATAACAGCGTCATGAATATTTTTCTTCACCTCAACTACAGTGAAACAAATTGAATTTGTCATTAAAATGTCATTAAGTGTTAATACTCTGTCATATAGTGTTATAACAGCGTCATGAATATTTTTCTTGACCTCAACTACAGTGGTACAAATATAATTTGTCATTAAAATATCATTAAGTTTTAATACTATGTCATATAGTTTTATAACAGTGTCATGAATATTTTTCTTCACCTCAACTGCAGTGGTACTAAAATAATTTGTCATTAAAATGTCATTAAGTGTTAATACTCTGTCATATAGTTTTATAACAGCGTCATGAATATTTTTCTTGACCTCAACTACAGTGGTACTAAAATAATTTGTCATTAAAATGTCATTAAGTGTTAATACTCTGTCATATAGTTTTATAACAGTGTCATAAATATGTTTCTTGACCTCAACTACAGTGGTACAAATATAATTTGTAATTTAAAGGTCATTGAGTGTTAATACTCTCTCATATAGTTTTATATCAACTTTATGAATATTATTTAGTTCATAATGTTTTTTTTAAGTTTCCTCCATGTTTTTAAAAAATAAAATAAATAATTTTATAATAATACTAATACTAATTAAAATTGATAACATTTTATTTTATTGCATTTGGAGACTGATTCACCTAAAATTAAATGAAGGAAGTAAAAGTAAAGTTAAGAATAATCTATTATTATAATCTAAGAGTATTAACACTTAATGACAATTAAATGGTAGTTTAATGTAATGTTAACCCATAAAGCTAAGTAGTTTCTTAAGTTTGATCATTATTCTGCTATGTCATGTTTATGACAGATTTATGACAAATGATGATATATTGGTTAAGGTCAAGTTGTCATAACAAAGACATCTCAAACAATGTCATCTTTACATTAAAAATTATAATTATACAAATGACACTTAATGACAGTTGTCATAAATGTGCATAAAATCTCTCACGTTTCATGTTTATGTGGATTATACAGTATTTTATCATATTTATCTTTTCCTCTGAGTCCAGATCTTTGTCACTTACTACCTAAAAAATCCAACAGCAGGGTTTCCGCGGGGTTTTAAAAAGTAGTAAAAGGTAGTAAATTAAATTATGCCAAATTAAGGCCAGTAAAAAGTAGTAAAAAGTAGTAAGCGTCATCTGACGAGGTAGTAAATTTTCGATTGCCTTTTGTAATGTTATGCCTGGAAATTAGTTCAAATCACCTGCATATCTGGGCAAATAATCAAAGATCTTTCATTTCTGGGATGTGATCAAAGCCTGAAGTGGAGCCAAATCACGTTCCTCTCTCCGCTGTAAGCGTTCTGTAATCACTACGGACCGGATCCACTCCGGGTTTTCTGACTGTATCACGTTAAGCTGAGGTAAAACTTTTTCAGCTAGCATGGTCAAACTTATAATGCAGGAAGGCTCCGATGTTTTGAAGATCGATAAAGGTGTAAAAGATGATTGACTTGGCTTAGCGAAATAATGAAGATTGGCAAGCCTTTCAGTTCGTGGGATAAGAAAACCAAACAGGTAATTGCGTGTCTTTGCACAGTATGACTAACGTAAGGGGTCCTGTATTTTGGGGGTAAATGATTTCTCACGTTACTGATCATCCGCGGCACGCTTTTACATGCTATGCTGATGCCAGTGGCTGGTACAACGGGTTTGTTTAACTCGTGGGTAAACTTCATGTGGATCCACAAGAACCAAGAGGCAGATGACATCCAAATCCTGTGAGAGCGATTGACGAGGAATCATAAGAGGAGACTGCTTCCGAAATGCTCTCGCGGGACTTTGATGTCATCCACCTGTCGGTTCTTGCAGTTGCATTTGCGTGTGGTCACAAAAACGTAACATTTGTACATATATTTAAGCACAGCCGTTTAAAAACAAGTGATTTTAAGCCATTCAAACACAAACAACAGTGCAACCCCTGTTTCTGTGTCAGAGGAGCAGGCTAGCCGCGCATTCGTTTCTCATTGAGCTTGTGTTGTACGTGTTTTGCCGCTTTATTGGCCTTAAATAACACATATGCCTCAAAAATCCCGTCTTTGCAAATATCCTCATTTATTACACGGCTCTCTGGAATGCTTGATTCTGATTGGTCAGTTGAGACATTTGCAGGTTCGTTCTTTTCGAATAATAACCGCTCCAAAATAATAACGCATAGCCGGTACTACTTTTACGAGTAAGATCGCTCCGCGCCAATAAAGATTACTGTTTGTTTGGCGCCATCTTGTGACAAACACTGGACAACCACGACAAGACACAGAGAGCTTACTGAGACGGAACTTGACAAAATAGAGCATGACAGCTACGAAGCCAACACACAAAAAAATACAGAATGGGCATTAAAACTTCTCAAAGACTGGCTAAAAGAGAAAAAATTGAGACAGACAAGTATGAAGCAGAGGATCTTAATAAGGTATTACGATCATTTTATGCATCTGTGCAAAGTTTTGCGGAAGGATAAAAATGTTAATTTAAAACAAATATGCCAATAAAATGTTTCAAATTCATATTCATGTCCAGTTTTTTTTCTTATGTGACAAGTAGCCGTGTAATAAGCGGGATAATGTAGAGTCAGCCGGTAGTTATCGGGAAATAAGCCCCTTCAGTGTGATACAAGACCCTCCGCTTCGCGTCGGGTCCTGATCACACTGTCGGGGCTTATTTCCCGATAACTACCGGCTGCCTCTACATTATCCCTTACATAAACACGACCATTTAGGTCTTAGGAGAAAGTAAACAGCAGAAACATTGCGCATAAACTAGCAGATCAGCGCTGCCTCTATTGTAACATAATATTTTGTTGAGAAATGTACAGTCATTCAATTAACAACATTCACTATGGTTACAGACATCCTGTGCGAATTCTACACGAGTTTGACTCGAGTTACTCGTTCAGGGTTTATATTCATACATAACGTTACTGTATTAGAGCTGTGACTGTAAACTGTTGTGTGAACAGAACAGACCCTGGATTATTTGTTTATGTTTACTGAATAATATGATATTAAAAAGTTGTATTTGTTCACATTAGTAAATGCATTATATAACAAACAAACAATGAAAAATATAGAGTATATAAGCATTAATTAATTAAAAAAGTTTATGTCATTACAGTAATTGACGGTGGTTCATGGTGCATTCACTAATGTTAACAGTTTCAACTTTGATTAAAAAATTATTAGTAAATGCTAAAATAAATACATTTACAATTAATAAATAATTAATAAAACAATCATTAAAGGTGGTGATATTCATGTTTTCTTTTTATATAGTGAGTTATTTAGCTGTTTCGCCTTAATCTGAAATGCCCTGCAAACTACAGCTACCTATATGCCACATGAGACTTCAATGTGGAATTTATGGCAAAAAAAAAATCTCCCCTTAAAATGCTATTGGTCTCGCCTACATAAAGTGTTAGGTAAAAGAATATGACTTGGCCTGAAAAATATTTCAGTCAGAAGAATTTTTTCACTTTAATTCTTTTTTTGTATGTTATATATGTCAAAATCTGTGTAAATAATAGAAAGGTCGCTGATTAACACTTGCAATTCAGTGTCGTGATGGTTTTAAAAAATATTCTGAAGGTAGTAAAAAAGGTAGTAAAAAGTAGTAAATTTAACTTAAGGATTTCTGTATAAACCCTGAACAGACAAGCTAAATTCTCCGTTTTCTTGCTGTGACTCACTCCTGAGCATCTCATGTGTCTTATCTTGTGTGTTTGAAAACAAACACTTGTCTGCTAAAAGATTCAACATGTTTCAGTATATATCCTGTGGGTTTTATATTGCCTTCATAATAACATTCTTTCATTATTATTTCATTGCTTCAAAAAAAGATGCATTAAAGTAAAAACTAAATAAACAATGCAAGGAAATGTGAAGGCCAAGAGGGATAAAAAGATGAAGCAGTGAGTGAGACAGAGAATGAGGAGGTTTATTGAAAGGATAAACAGAGTAATACAGAGATAGTGAATTGATGTATGTAAGTTATTATGAGTTTGTAAAGGATTTGACAGCCGATGTCAAATAAAAAGTTACATATGAGATCTCACTTTTTTGTCCGATAAACAACGGTGAATAAATGGAGAACAAATAGAGATGTGTCTCAGGTTTTTCTCCTGCAAAGGAAAAAACATATTTGTTACCCCGTCTGTGAAGTTTCATTCTAATGATAAGATTTAGAGCATCAAAGTTTGATTTCACTCATTGATTTTTAATTTTGACCTTAATCAGTCAATATTAAAGATATCAAGAACTTTACATTATGTATGATGACAATAAATGTAGAAAACAGGAAAATGGTTTAAGCTGGATTTTTAAAGGTTAAGTCATGTATGATATATAAGTTTATTTTTGTAATCTCCTAATGTTTAACAGTCAACGAAAGCATCACAAAACTAATGTCCATAATCACAGCGGATATGCTAATGCATGGTTCTTTGGTTACACTTTTATATACAAAAATAATATATTAAAGTCATCCACTGTGGGATTATAAAACTCATCCCCTATATTCAAACCCCAGTCACATCAGCTCCTCTTCAGCGATCTGACCATTCCCCTGAGGGCTTTGCCTCACGGGACGCCTCATAAAAGCCATTGGAAAACTCCTCATGTGCTCCCTGACCTCCTGCATTTTCACAAGTTCGAAATACCTCCAGAGAAACGAGAGAAGGGGTATAGATACTGAAGAAGAGTAAAATTGATAAGATATTGCATTCTCCAAGTTCCCCAAGAAAAACATGTGAGGCATTCGAAAACGGCACAGCTGCAACTGTAATTATGAGACACTAGAAAAGAGTGTTATACTAAACAGATATTTAAAGATGACCTAAAGATAACTTGTTTGAAAGTATACCTGTCTGTACCATTGACTGTAAAAAAGGACATAATGTTCGTGACGTCACCCATAAGTTTCTAAAGAGTGTTTTTAAAGCGTTGCCTGCCGTCGCCATCTTGGCCATGCGTCACCATGCATCACTCGCAGATATCCTAAAAATGGGTAAAGAGGCGGGATGTGGGTGAAGCTGAGGTGGCTGGTTGCTGAAACCACGCCCCCTAGCTCAACTTTAGTGACAGCAGTGGCTGTTCAACTGTCACTCAAGTGGCCACGCCCTCAATTATGCTGAACTTTAAGGCTTAAAATAATTTAAACGGATGAGTAACAAAAAAATCACCCCCTCACAGTTGTCAGAAGGGCAAAAGTTTTATCTTCAACAGTCCATTTACACTTGTTTCAGCTTTAGGTCTGACATCAAGTTCATGGTCTCTATTGTGGTATGATCTGCCTTTAGT
Source organism: Paramisgurnus dabryanus (assembly GCF_030506205.2). Classification (NCBI taxonomy): domain Eukaryota; kingdom Metazoa; phylum Chordata; class Actinopteri; order Cypriniformes; family Cobitidae; genus Paramisgurnus; species Paramisgurnus dabryanus. Next base: position 26,376,747 of record NC_133340.1, on the reverse strand, counting down.
GCTTTAAGCCCTAGATCGGTCCTATAGTAGTTCACCATTAGGTTTGCTTCGCATTGGTCAATTTGGCAGTGTTAAGTGATTCTGAGAGTCTACATTTAGTACAGTACACTCTCAGCAGGCATGTGATTGGCCACCCCCCCACGGGTTGAATGATTTTCAGACCAAAAAAGTGACGTGGGAAAATAAAATAAGAACAAATTAAGAAATGACAAGCATATGAAATAGAAAAGAACAAAGTTACAAATAAAGTAAGGTCTAACAGTAGTATGTAGGTACAGAAATAGAATCAAATGAATAATAACGCTGTTTTCATTCTATAAATTAAATATAATTAATCTTTTTAAAGCTAGAAGTGATTTTCCTTTTGTTCTCTTTAGTTTGATTAACATAATGACACAAACATAAGCATTTCTTATAAGAGGAACTGTGCCTTTAAGAATGAATAAGCGCTCTTTCTGAAGACTGGAAAAATGTTGCCTGGTCTGATGAGTCTCGATTTCTGTTGAGACATTCAGAAGGTAGATTCAGAATTTGGCGTAACCAGAATGAGAACATGGATCCATCATGCCTTGTTACCACTGTGCAGGCTGGTGGTGGTGGTGTAATGGTGTATGGGATGTTTTCTTGGCACACTTTAGGCCCCTTAGTGCCAATTGGGCATCATTTAAATGCCACGGCCTACCTGAGCATTGTTTCTGACCATGTCTATCCCTTTATGACCACCATGTACCCATCCTCTGATGGCTACTGCTAGCAGGATAATGCACCGTGTCACAAAGCTTGAATCATTTCAAATTGGTTTATTGAACATGACAATGAGTTCACTGTACTAAAATGGCCCCCACAGTCACCAGATCTCAACCCAATAGAGCATCTTTGGGATGTGGTGGAGCTTCGTGCCCTGAATGTGCATCCCACAAATCTCCATCAACTGCAAGATGCTATCCTATCAATATGGGCCAACATTTCTAAAGAATGCTTTCAGCACCTAATTGAATCAATGCCATGTAGAATTATGGCAGTTCTGAAGCGAAAGGGGGTCCAACCCAGTATTAGTATGGTGTTCCTTATAATCCTTTAGGTGAGTGTATATTAGTACCTCTCTTGGCACGAAACACATACTGCTTAAGTGGAAGGGGAGTTTACCCTAAATACTTGACACTTCAGCTTATACTTTTATACTCTATTTAATACTACATACACATTATATATGATAATTATATACGATCACTATAAAATTGCAAAAACTACAAATCTTATCGTAGCATGGTGGCCTAAGACTTTTGCATACTACATCTGTAATGGCATGAGGATAAGAACATTTTTGGGTAAGCTGTTCCTTTAAATGCTTTATTCATACACAGAACTGTTCCTTCTTAAGGACTCTCACAAATGTGATTTTAATTCGATGCACCTCAATTTTCTCCTATTCTAAAAATGATAATCTTATTTATTTTGGTTTCCTATTCATGATTCAACTGTTAAGCTTCATTTCCCAACAGTGACACACGCATAACATCTCCGGCAGAACCAGTTCACGCTAATCAGAGAAATGTGACTTCTGCTTTTAGCGAGGACATTAGCGGGCCAGACTTTACCCGGCAGAGACTTGCTGTCAATCAAACGCCACGGCCTTTTCACTGCGGGTGAATAAAACAGCATGTGAGACGGACCGCAGATCAATCGCCATGATGTGTTTGCTTTTAATGGCTGTACAGATTACAGATGATTGACACTAGCATAACCGCACATTACACTTTAATCACAGGGCCTGGGATGGAATCGCATTCACAGAGAGCCGTGTGAAAGCATTTTCTGCCTTTACATACAGTAAGAGCGCAATGTAAACATGTAATACCAGCTATACGTGTCTAGACACATACAGTCAATGTATCCTTTTAAATGTAAGCATTTATCCAAAGTGCTCTCAAAATACACTTTTTAAATCATTATGTGTGTTCCCTGGGTATTGACCTTTTGCATTGCTATGCACATGCTAACTGCTCTACCAGCTGAGCTAAAGTTTTATTTTTAAAGACCACCGGGTATTAATTATTATAAACTGCTAAGAGAAATCTAACAGCAGCCACTTAAGGACATTATATCAGTCGCGAATGCAGAGCTGTGCTCATGCTATTTAATAGGCAATAGATATAAATAAACTTGTGAATCTGCGAGGCTTCCCAGATATATTTTCTGTGGTTGTTATGGAGGATGTAGATGAAAGGATGAGAGGATCGAAGGTACGCCTGCTGAATCTCTGAAGAATGCATCGCAGCCACACACCTGTTACTCAGCTTCACCTTGGAAAAAACTAGGACTAAAGTTATATTAGGGTTGCTGTGAAGTATTTTTGTTTTATGGCAAAGGCAGCCGTGAGATAGATAGCATAACGCTTGTGTTGGACTGGAAAATAGCGTGCATGTTTTGTGAAAGTAGCAGATGGTGCATTGTGGGTAAAAGGGTGCTGCTAAAATGAAAGGCGTTAGAGGATGTGACAGAAACATTGAAAAACAAGGGGAGTTTCCATAGCAATACTTAATCTACCAAACAAATGGGACTATTTGAGTATGATGTCTATTTACACGTATTCTAGAATTGCATAGCACAGCGCGAGCATAATTTCCGACTGCCGCATATTTTGTCTCTGGTGGCCTTGCTTAAATTGCTCCTCTCTTCAAAACGCTTTATGGCGTATCAGATTTAGGATGGTGACTTTGCACGGCAGCGGGAATGTGCGTGTCCTGCGGCATTAAGCTAATGCAACACTTCTAAGATTTTATTGAGTAATTACGTGTAATTTAAGGAGGGTTTAAAACTGCGACCAATATCTCATTCGCAAAAAATCTGTCTAATATTCTGGTTATTTATACATCCATTATACTGAGTTCTATGAGGCTAATTTTCAAAACTAAGCATATTTCTGATAGATATAAGACTGCCTTCAGAGAGTATTTATAATGCAGACATTGTGCTGTTCTATCTAAGCACTAACCTTTTTAGTACTGAAAGAGAGAGGGTATGGATAGAGAAAAAGCAGAGACATTTGGAGATATATAGGGTATAGCGGGGCACAACTTAACGATTTTTGGTTTTGGCTCAATCATTCAAAAAATATTTGCGTTTGATTAATTATATTTTTACACAAGCAACACACACATCTCTGCTACAAATTAACATTTAAAGTTTGTTTCTAGTACTTACCATTCTTGGACAATTTCACCAAACGTGACAAAAGTGCAAATGTTACAACTTGCCCCAAAGGTGGGGTTAATTGTAACAGGCAGGGGGTTAGTTGTAACACTTCCTAAAAATTTAATTTGCAGGCAAATATTTCAATACTATTTTGTCTATATACTTGAAGTGGATATTGTTTATATATCTGTCTATAATAGACAGGTATCCAAGCTGTATTCATTCATCAAGCCCTTTTCCAACAAAAGTTCAATTATAAATGGATACAAATGTCTAAATATGTGAGAAAAAGCAGCACAATTATGACAACATGTTTTTTTATATGTGACCCATTCTGTAATAACCATAGTTTCAAAATCAAATTTTGAGATAATTAGCATTAAAATCTGATTTTAGCCATTCATTTTATTATGATTTCAATCTTTGACGTGACCTTATTCAATCAATATTAAAGATATGAACAAAAATAAATTTGACATACGATTTTTGCCAAGACAGGCACATTTATTTTGTTGGCAGCCAGCAATCATTCGTGTGTAGCCTATTTACAACAACGGCAAGAATTACGCTAACGCTAGCGGTTTTCATATCGTAAGTGCTGAGGGGTTAGTTGTAACAAAGCGTTACAATTAACCCCGCTGGGTCAAAATATTTTCAAGCATACCCAAAAAAGTTGCTAAGAGCTGCAGACATATTTCAAAATGATGCCATGTTTTAGTCAACAAGACACTGATTAAGATGACATAACATTGGTTTTGGTATCTTACAGTCCCAACTTAGAAACCGAATTTTTTTTTTTACTTACAAGCCACCAATACACTTGTTCATCAATAACTCTCTGGAAAAAACATTATACATTTACAATAATTTGTGGGAGATCAACTTTTGGCAGTGTGAAAAAAATACCAGAAAAACAAAAAGCTCAACCTTGTGCAACAATGTAAACAGTCTGTGTTACAACTAACCCTGCGTTAGTTTTTTTCCCACGCACCCTTACTGAACAGGGCTGCGTTTCCCGATAACGTTGTCTCTTAGCACGCTACGAAGACTCTTAAGTTAAACCTTAACTACAGGTATACCTTTTCTAGGCGTGTTTCCCGAACTGTACCTTAGCGGTATTCTTTCTTACGTACGATGTTACCAGATGCTGTCCATGGCGATGGTGCTGAATAGGTTGATATCGATTGCTCGACAATCAATTGTTCACTTTATGTAATAGGGACGTCGCTGCGTTATGAGATAGCGGTACATTTATTAAATAAACATTTCAGAAATAGATTTATTTACATTTATTAGGAATATCTTGTAAAAATATTTCAAACTGCAAACAACTAAATATAAACCTTGTATATTTTATTTTATATCAAACGCGTGCAAAACCCGCAACTTCATGTCCAAAAGTATCATGCATAAACTGCTCCAATGCATCCATTATTCCTTTACTTTAAAGGATAATTTATATTAGGGGTTCCCAATAAATTCGTTGCACAGGGCAAAGGTGGGTCATGCAAGTCACCTGGGTTGGCTGTGCATTACACTTAAAATATTTAAAAACAAACTGTTGTTCATTAGTTCACGCATTTATTGTGCTTGGACACTGGATGAGCAAGCAGCGCTTTTAAAATGCGGATAAAGCTTAATGGACGCATTTCTGGAGCTGCGCCTGTCTGTTTACCTTAAATATAACATAAAAATATATATTATGTGATAAATAAATATATATTATGATTGCTTTAGATTTTAGCTTTGATTAGTTTTAATGTGGAAAATTTGTTGACCTTATACTAGCAGTAGCTAATCGGAGCAGTTTCTTATAAAGAATATGGCATGCAGTTGCCTCAAAGTTAGAAAACATTAAAAAACTTTGATGCAAAGTCGAATTAACATCAATAATAATATTATGGAAAATCAACAATTATGATTTCGTGATGAATGTGCTCCCGTGGCATGCAATTTTTACTTGATTTGTTTTATTGCAGCTAAAATAGCCGGTAAAGTAAAGATTTAACGGATATGTAATGCACAAATGAAATGGTAAGATTCGTTGTATTGCTGCCTGCCATAGTTTCACCATCTCCTCCACCCCAAATCTTTTTTTTATATAGTTTCTTAAGCCTGTAATAATAGTTCGCAGCTGATGTTTAGTTGGAAAAAATAATTAAAAATCTAACAACCATCAGTTTAAAGATGTCTTATTAGGTGAATGTTTTATTCTTTAAATGTAAAAATAATTTAACACGGAGTGTACTTCAACTTTTTTTACAGATAATTAGTTATATAGACTGCAATCTACACAAACTTTTATCACAGTCATGGCCCCTAGTGGAGTCAAGAGGGATAAGGTATAGCTAAGAGTGCTCCAGACCAACCTTCCGAACGAATGACTTACACAAGGGATACGTAACTACTGTAAGAACGTTTCGGGAAACACGTATTAACGATAAGGTACAACTTAAGAACGACGTAGAGCTAAGAAGGTTTCGGGGAACGCAGCCCAGAACAATAAAGGAAAGTCATATGTACAAATATGAAACGACTAATGAACCATGTTTTACACAAAAATAAGAAAATGCCTTTTTAATAATTTACAAACTTTCGAAGCGATGCTGAAGAGTTTTCCCAAACTTTCATGTCTATTTCATTGACTTGAGTGTAATGTGACCTCCTTCGTATTCACTCTAATGATGCTTGAAAGAATTTTATAGACCAGTGTCTTTACTTTCTACAGTGTATCAAATGCACTTCTGTAGATTTCAGTAACCCATGGTGATAGTCATTTGCTCTTAACTTCTGTTCTTATGATTTTGCATATGTTTCTGAACCCATCTTCCCGGATTGCTATCAGGAATCACATATGGGATGTAGTCATGGGTGACATTTACTGACATAAACAGGAGCAGCTTGGTTTCATCTGTCTGTCAGGGGAACAAAATGAGCAATCCTAGAGTTTTCCATTTGGAAAGAAACACGTTAACTGTAGAGTAGTTTGAAGGTATTTTTAGAGTTTTGACTGAGGGATGTTTTACCCAAAGCATGACTAAAAACAAGTTTGCTCACCACACATATTCTTCTCCTAAATTTAATTACCAAAATATGAAAAAAAACATTACACTGTTAGAAAAATAGTAAAAAAAAATATACAGCTTTGCACCTAAAAGTTCATATTACTTCCTCAAAGGTAAATATTGGTACCAAATTTATACTTATGTGTACCTAAATGGTGATATTAGGCAATCCGTAGCCTACATATTTTACATAGTGGCTAATTCGTATTAATTCGTACGACCACATTCGTACATTTTGAACGATTGCCCCTGTGACGTTGGGGTTAGAGGTGGGGTTTCGTTATTGTTTTTTATGATAATCATACGAATTAGCCAACTCATAAAATATGTATGAATTATTGTGAGATCAGGCTGTATTAGGACCTCTTAAAGGGTACTGCCCCGTGACAGCTTGGGACTACTACCACTCATTTTTTTTTCTGACAGTAATAAATAAATATAAATATATTGTTGTATTGGATTAAAGCAATTTCTGATTGTGCTAAAATAGGACTTAATGTTTTTGCCTTTTGAGTTTGGGGTGAAATATGACCTGGGAGATTTGCAAAATGGCACAATTAGCATTACAGCCCGCATGAAAGACTTTTTTTAGCAAAAGTTAGAGTACTGTTTTTACTTAAAGGGCATCTATTGTCCGATTCATGATTTTACATTTCCTTTGATGTGTAAGTGTGTATTAGTTCATGTTAATGATTTGCAAAAGGTACAAACCCCAAAGTAAACGATGACGCGATTTATCGTCTCCAAAGTAAATATCTTTTCTTGGGCTACAACTAACACACAGATTGTAGGCAACAGTTTACTTCCTGGGATTGGTGATGCAGACAAGACCGACATTATCATAATTCCTCTCGCTTGGACTCATAGCCTGTAAGATAACTCCTGTTAGCATTGAATCTTTCAAACATGGTAAGGAGCATCACTTTTCCCGCTGACGTCAGAGGTATTCAGGCCAATCACAACGTACAGATTAGCTGGCCAATCAGGGACACAAAGCTTTTCAAATTGATGATTTTTTTACAAAATCTGTGTGTTTTAGGAAAATTGTGAAATCTGGAGCTACAAAAATATACGTCATGTGTTTTTTGAACCATAAACCACGCAAACACATTATATTATACCAAATACACAAAATAATGTTTTTTTTAGCAATGAAATACATGCAATTTACAAATGGTGGGTTCCTCCAGCCACCATTGGTTCAAACATTACTCAATTTAATTATTTTTAGCCTAATTGAATTCCCTTTTCTGTTTCTTTTTATAATGGGCAGATCACAGGCCATCTGAACAAATTACGTTCAAAGATGTTACTATACTAAAACACCATGTTTTAAGAAAATTATTTCTCGTCATCCAGCATAAGGTACACTTTAACCATGAGAAGTATTTTAAGAAACGGACCAGTTGCAGCCCAGAAACCGTTCTTGTGGAAATCAGAGGAAATCGCAGCAACGTGAAAGTTCACAAAACATGCAGCGACAACCAGTAAGAGAAAGTCATACAGCGTGTGAATAAAAAAAATCTCATTCACAAAGATGGCAGCATGTCAGAAGTACACTGGTGACCGCCTACAGCTTTCTGTGAAGCATCTTTTTCATGCTCAGAGGTTGTGTTTCAGTCAATGGTAGAGTCAAAGTGCAATGAGTTTCATCATTCCTCTACTGTTTCTTGAATGTTTCAATTTTTTATAAACCAGCTGTCATCTTGTATTTCTTTTTAAAGCCTGTTTTAAACAACGTAGCGGCCATTTACTGGTGACCCCGCAGCGCTGAATTCATATATATTCGTAGAAATAAGTACTCAAGTATAAATAAGGCTGTGTGGGACTGATCGAATACAAAGAAAAAAGACAAAATTTTATATATATATATATATATATATATATATATATATATATATATATATATATATATATATACACACTGTATGTACTGTACTTTATATATAAGTTGTGTTTTATATATTGGACAAGGGGTTACTAGGAACTTATTTTATGCTTTTTTATTATATTTATTATCTTTACCAAAGTAATTTACGATGTATTCAAAGTATTGATTTTATACTGTACTGTACAGTATGTGTGTTCTCTGGGACTTGAACCACTGATACTGGAAAAACAAGATCGTATCACCACTATTACTATGAATAGGGGACAATGCACCACTCTCTGGGTGTTTCTCAAATGCGGGGATGTGTCCAAGGAAGGCTGCATATCTCGGCTGCCACTTCAAGGACATTTCCGAAGGATGCTTCGGAGGCAGCCTCTGTTTCGTGCCCTTCATTCGGCCACTTCTGAAGGATGCATGAACTGTATTCTTCGTGCTCTCAAATGACCTTTGCATGATCCTTTGAACACATAAAAAAATTGCGAGAATCAAATTGGCACTTTCATCACCCAATTTCAATCTAAAATATAAGCCAAACATTGGTAGGAAACGAGTGGGCAACCAATTTCAGTGTGAAATGTGAGACAAAAACGTGTTTTATGCACATTGTTTTGTAAATTAATCACAAACGGCAAATTCTGTAGCACTGGGAGACCACAAATATATGATTTTAATTCACAGAACTAAAATAATAGAAAATTGTAATAAGTTTTTGTGGTGATACATTGCATTATCTTCAACTTCTTACTTTACAGGCACTGTCCCAAATGGCGCACTTCATGTGGACTTGCCATCCCGTAGCCTTAAATTGCGCATGCTCGTTTAGTGTACGAGTCCTTAGGGTGTCCCATCTGTCATTTCACGCACCGAAGTGTGCTCATCAGCGCCCCCTTTGAACCCTTGATGCGGTTTTCGCATAGCCCGCACTGCAGCAAGCTTTGTGTACTCTACCAACCCAGAAGTCTTTGTCAAAGAGAAATCAGACCAATCAGACGACAGAAGAGAGGAGTTCATACTGATGGGCAACTTCTCTTCCTATTTCCGGCGTGACGCTCAAGTCTGTCCCAAAATACAACATAGGTGCACCCTCTTGGACTCGCGCCAAGGGTCCCTGGGGTCTGCACTACATGATATCAAATTGTGGACTCTGAAGCTATGTTTATGCTCGCCGCGTCCGCACGGGCGCGTTGGTGCGCGCGGCAAAAATGACATCAACGCGGAGTGGGCGGTCGTGCGCGTTGGGTGCGCGAGACCCCATTTCGTGTGGAGGTGTGCACGGCATTTTTTGTAACTTTCCACGCGGCTCCGCATCCGAAAATGACCGAACTCGAGGCGATTCTGTCCGAGCAGACAAGCCTGTGACGTATCTCTTTGATCAATCCAAGCAAAACAATGTATATATTTATCTGACACTCTGTAAGTAAAGTATGGAAACTTTGCAGTTTAAAACACGAATTCTTTTACATGATTCAGAATGTTTGGCTTATATTTGTATTGAATGAACCACTAGACGAGGAATAAAATACAAACCTTAAGATATCTGTACTGTTTGTTTAGTAAAAAACTTTAATGAAATGATAATGTTTAATAAAGACATATTTAAAAGATTGTTGTTTTATCCATGTTCTCATATTTATATATCAAACTCTGATGTTAAAAGTACCAGGGTTGTTCCAGCTGACGACTTCTTCTATCCTCTTCTTTGTGTTCGTTTTGCTCGCGTCGCCCCCTGGTGGTTCAAAAAATAGTGCAACAGCGAGCGCGTCAACTATAAACGCCTCGTCCGTTTGGTGAGACACGCGCGCGATCCGCGGAGGCTTGCGTTGCGGACCAAAGCGCGAGTATAAACAAAGCTTGAGGAGGTCCACAAGTCCGGAATGTGCCATTTGGGACAGGGCCAAAGTTTTCATGACAAGGCCACAGGGGTGGAAACCATTATGACATTGCCATGGACACTTATTAGACCGAATCATTCTAGCAGTTTAAGTTGTGTAGGACTCTAACCTTGAACCATCAGAAGGACTTTACTAGGAAGGAAGCAGCCTTCCTAGGGCGTGTCCTCCCGTTTGAGAAACACCCAATATGGCCTCTCTGACCATGGAAGTCCCGACTTTCAGTTTTAATAACCAATCATTAATCTATAAAGACTGATGATTTTCTGTGGGAGGGGCTCTATATAAAGTCGTGTGAGGCGATTACAAACATGTGCACATGTGCAGTGCCAGAAACAACTTTGAAAAGGTTCAATTTGAGCTTAAGATACAAAGTTATGGTACAGTTGATGTCATGTTTAATTGTTTATAAGTAATATGTTGTTTAATTGTGATTTTAGGATGTGATTCTCCATTCAAGTTGATATGATTTAGTCTTGCATTGCTGAAATAACTGCAGATGTTGCAAACATGGCCGCCCAAGGTGTGACTTTGCTTAAATCTTTTATACTGCTAATGCAATCTTAACCAGATGAACTACAGGAACATAGTATTGAATATAAAGCAATTGTATTTAGTATTTATCAGTTCTTAAGGTGAAATCCTGCCCCCTCAGACAATTAAAATCCTGTTTAGCACGTCACCACCAAAGGATCGATTCAGTGTAGTGTCCAGTATACCATCATTTACTAATAGGGGAATGAAATTAGAAGGCCATCACCATTTTAAACATGCCATGGTCAGAGAGGCAGCTAGGGTGATCAAAAGATTCATAGTTACAAAGTGAGGCGCTGCCAGCCAGCTGTGTATGATTTTGTTCACCCTTTCCTCTACATGTTCACTCCCTGCTGTTGCACTAATGACCACAACTCCCTACCAGCTCCATTAATTCTGAATGCACCCAATGTAAGTGTTTCATCATTATACACCATACCTATCGACTGAATGAATAAAAAGTTGATGTTATTATGTCTTCAAAAGAAGTGAAAGCTATAAAATATGTGTCAATTATACTATAGTGTTTGTTAATTCTGGTCGTCTGCTTCATTCTGGTTTAAATCAGCTTTCAATACATAGATGTTTGGTTATGATGCAGCTCTAAGGGACAACCACTGAGCAATTTTTGTTGCGTGTGGTACTGTTGTTTCTGTGCTAGCATGCCATCTTGGGTACTGTTGGCAGCATGACCACTGCAGACCATTTGGTTACAAGGATTTGCTCACTCGATAAAGCATTGTGTCAGCAATGGAAAGGTCATGTGTTCAATGCCCAGGAAACAGACATACTGATAAAATGTGGATCTTGAATACACTGTGTGCTTTAGATAAAAGTGTCTGCTATATGCATACACATACTGGATGAAAACTGAGGTGTGTTTATTTCGAAACCTAATGTTTTCTTAGACACTAACTGAACAGTAAACTCGGATTACACATGAGATAAAGCGAGTAATGTGGGCATCTTTTTTTATTATAAACCCCTTCGAAGCATCTGCAGCAGGCGCGTATTTTGACATAATGCGTGAATGCACATAGGTCAACATGACGCGTCAAACACATATTTTGACATGACGAGCCACACATGATGGGCCAAATACAGTACGTTTTGAAGAGCGTTCCATTCGTGCTCCCTTGAAATATAAGTCACTGGCTGCCACTGGTAACAAGACATTGATTTCTTGAAATAGCTTTTAATGAGCAGGATACCTTAGCCTCATAAACAGCATGTCTTGCTGAGAGTAAATAGAAAAATAAACACAGTTTTCAGATATGTCACTATTTATAATATGTGAGACAAACAGTAAAGCAGGGATTCACACTTATTTCAAAATTGTGATTGTGATTTACATACTGTAAGGGTTAAAAGTAAAGATAACAGCTGTCCACTTTACAGTCTGTAAATAGGGGATATATATACCATCTTTATATTGTAAAATGTTTTGTACAAAGTTGTGGAGTTGATCTTTTGAGGCTCCTTGCCATACAATGGTATTAAAGTATTTCAGAAGTGTTAGATTTTTTATAAAAATTCAGACCTCTCTAACTCTTACATTTGCTTAGTCAAGTTTCTCTAAAATGCATCACTTGTGGCAAGAGTTTCTCAAACTTACTAAAATATAACTGACAATGAAAAAAGTCAATAGAACATTTGGAGCTGAAGCGGTCTGAAAATTTTTATAGTAACATGGCGGGCAACTTTTCAAAAAATGGCTGGCAGGGAATGAGTTACGAAGAAGAAGACCGCCATCAACAACAACACCAGTCACAAAATATACATAAAACCATTTGACTTTTCACTAGGGATGACTCACAAATCATTTCAGTTTGGGTGGAAGGTTTATTCCACATTTTAAGAAGATCACACTCAACAGATGCTGCTACACCTGGATAAGCTTGACCTGACAGATGCCTATAGGATTATAGGTATTAGCTTTCACAGGGAGCAGGTGTGAAATGAAATGTTTGGTTATAAAATTTGAAGTCTCGTAAGTTATATTATCAGCTGTAGGCTAGGATTACTTGAAGCAGATGGATGCTACTTGTTAGTATGAGACAGAGATACAGTACTGATTTACATACCAATGAATCAGCTCTCTTTGCTTACCTCCAAATTTGTGTTTGCTAACGTCGAACGTGCCTACAAAAATTGAACAGTCATTTATTCTGAGGGAATATCTTTCTCATTGAGAACCCAATGCTCTTTAAACTCTTTAAGTATGTAAACATCATTTGTCTTGAGCTTCTTCTAATGATGCAAATGTATGCCGCTAATCATTTTGCACACAATTGTTAACAGTCTCACTAGCTTACATGCTATAGAGATAAGGAGAAACACAAGCTAAAGCCTATTTTCTGTGCTGTTGCAGTATTAAGCATTTTGTGTGAGAATTAGCACAAGTGCGAGCTGTTTAATAGCAATTGAGTGAACTGCGTCTCTGCGGATAACTTGACAGTTCTGAAGGGTCTGCGAGAGATTACCGGCTATAATACCCCACCATGTCTAACTGAAGTGGATGGATTTGTGTTTCTTAAAACCAAGTGTATAGGATCATGCAATTTAAGCCTGGATGGACACCTTTTATTCATCAATGCTTTGATTAGTACTGGAACATGACTTTGCAGGAAAGATCTTACTCTAAAAGTATTTTTTTACACAATACATTGGATGAAATAAGAGTAGATGCACAGTCCGAAGTTGTTTCACCATATACAGTCTTGTTCAAAATAATAGCAGTACAATGTGAATAACCAGAATAATCAAGGTTTTTATTATATTTTTTATTGCTACGTGGCAAACAAGTTACCAGTGGGTTCAGTAGATTCTCAGAAAACAAACAAGACCCAGCATTCATGATATGCACGCTCTTAAGGCTGTGCAATTGGGCAATTAGTTGAAAGGGGAGTGTTCAAAAAAATAGCAGTGTCTACCTTTGACTGTACAAACTCAAAACTATTTTGTACAAAAAAAAATTTTTCTGGGATTTAGCAATCCTGTGAATCACTAAACTAATATTTAGTTGTATGACCACAGTTTTTTAAAACTGCTTGACATCTGTGTGGCATGGAGTCAACCAACTTGTGGCACCTCTCAGCTGTTATTCCACTCCATGATTCTTTAACAACATTCCACAATTCATTCACATTTCTTGGTTTTGCTTCAGAAACAGCATTTTTGATATCACCCCACAAGTTCTCAATTGGATTAAGGTCTGGAGATTGGGCTGGCCACTCCATAACATTAATTTTGTTGGTTTGGAACCAAGACTTTGCCCGTTTACTAGTGTGTTTTGGGTCATTGTCTTGTTGAAACAACCATTTCAAGGGCATGTCCTCTTCAGCATAGGGCAACATGACCTCTTCAAGTATTTTAACATATGCAAACTGATCCATGATCCCTGGTATGCGATAAATAGGCCCAACACCATAGTAGGAGAAACATGCCCATATCATGCTCCATGCTTCACTGTCTTCACTGTGTACTGTGGCTTGAATTCAGAGTTTGGGGGTCGTCTCACAAACTGCCTGTGGCCCTTGGACCCAAAAAGAACAATTTTACTCTCATCAGTCCACAAAATGTTCCTCCATTTCTCTTTAGGCCAGTTGATGTGTTCTTTGGCAAATTGTAACCTCTTCTGCACATGCCTTTTTTTTAACAGAGGGACTTTGCGGGGGATTCTTGAAAATAGATTAGCTTCACACAGACGTCTTCTAACTGTCACAGTACTTACAGGTAACTCCAGACTGTCTTTGATCATCCTGGAGGTGATCATTGGCTGAGCCTTTGCCATTCTGGTTATTCTTCTATCCATTTTGATGGTTGTCTTCCGTTTTCTTCCACGTCTCTCTGGTTTTGCTCTCCATTTTAAGGCATTGGAGATCATTTTTGCTGAACAGCCTATCATTTTTTGCACCTCTTTATAGGTTTTCCCATCTCTAATCATCTTTTTAATCAAAGTACGCTGTTCTTCTGAACAATGTCTTGAATGACCCATTTTCCTCAGCTTTCAAATGCATGTTCAACAAGTGTTGGCTTCATCCTTAAATAGGGGCCACCTGATTTACACCTGTTTCTTCACAAAATTGATGACCTCAGTGATTGAATGCCACACTGATATTTTTTTTTGAACACACCCCTTTCAACTAATTCAACTACTTGCCCAATTGCACAGCCTTAAGAGCGTGCATATCATGAATGCTGGGTCTCATTTGTTTTCTGAGAATCTACTGAACCTACTGGTAACTTGTTTGCCACGTAGCAATAAAAAATATACTAAAAACCTTGATTATTTTGGTTAGTCACATTGTACTGCTATTATTTTGAACAAGACTGTATATAGGTGAAGGCAGCCATTATTTGGGCATTGGGGGGTTGAAATATTAACAACATGTACTTCCATGTTTTATTTTTCGTAATTAAACGTCGATTTTTACGAAAAAGGTTGTGTACTATTTTTATTTTTGCTCGCTTGTTTTCTCGTGATCACAACTTAATTTCTTGTTATCTTGAGATAACAAAAGTTGTTTTCTCATGATCTAGATAATGTTGTTTTCTTTGTAGACAGCAAAAGTATATTTTGCCTAATTAGCATGGGTGAACAAATAAGATTTCACTTGGATCACGGATTCACTCAAGCTGAAATAGATTTGTGTAATTGACAATTTGATAGTGTTGAATTTAGGGACTGTCTCTAAAGTTACGCCATAATATGAAGAGTTTCGTTGCAAAACGAGATAAATCCGTTATTTAAATTTTTCAGAAATCTCGTTGTTGGTTGTGCATTCAAGTTAATTTCAATTTAACTGCAGTTGGTTTGTTTTGATTTAAACCTTCATAACTTAAAAATACAGCTAAGTAGCACCATAAAACAAAATAATAACATGATAACGTAATAATAAACATGTTTTGACAAAAATGTTAAATACGGGGTTATCTCGTTTTGCAGTTTTGCATGTTTCTAATTTTATCAGCATTTAAATGGAATGACTTAAAGTGAAAAAAAAAACAATCACAAAACCAACTGTGTTCATATGTTTGTCATCTATAATGCACACTTTTTAGATTTTTAATATTTATTCAACAACCTGATCTCACGAATTTCCGTGGCTAAATTCACGAACATCCACCATCCAACTTTATTTATTAAGTCCATCTCTAATTAGCTACACGTGTGGTAACGGCGAAGACCCAAACTCATGCAGTCCACTTTAAAATACACAAAATATTATGGACATGAAATGACATTATGACATTAGAATAATCATGTTAGGATAACAAGAAAACAACTTTTGTTATCTCGAGATCATGAGAAAGTTAAGTCGTGATCACGAGAAGACAACTTTTTTTTACTGCGAGATCACCAGAAAATTAAGTCGAGATCAGGCGATCACAATCAGGCAAAATAATAATGGGCTCTCTCTGCTTCTGTAAATTTTTGATCTATGATATGAGTAAAGGCCGTTTCACACGGTACGCGGCAAGCGGGAAAATCGCCACGCGGCTTCAGCTTTTCTCTTGTATTAGAAGCGTTTTGTGCAGCATTTAGTGCAAATGTGCATCTTCAACGGCGCCTGCCATGAAGTGCTGTGTCCTTAAAAGGAATAGGATTTTGGGTGCAGGAGCAAGGCGTGTGGACCAACTTCACTTCTGTAACCGCCCCCGTTTTGCCGCTTTCCGCACGTCTCCTATTGAAAAACAACTAAACACTCGCGGTTGCCGCGTACCGTGTGAAACGGCCTTAATATTTGCATCCAGTGAGATATCAGTATGGGTGGGGCTACCTGACACAGCCTGCAGAAACCAAAACAACCCTTTCGTCTCTGTGTATTTATGTGTACTTTCCTTTCTACCGCTCTCAGACTGCCGTCCCCGAGGGACCCAAGAGTGCGTTTGTGTGCACGTTTACCTCTTTGCTCTGTAGTCGGTTGTTCCAGTGCTGTTGGAGCTGAATTTCTCAGCTCACTGCTCTTCCAGATGGCGCGTATCTTTAGCTGGATTCCAGCCTTTCATCTCGCAGCGTCTAACCTCCCTCTCCCTGACTCGCGTGACCGATTCCTGACTGAAGCTCTTGGGCTTAATTTTTTGAACTTCCAGTAATGTGGAAACAAAGTTCCATTGTCAAATCAAAGATCAGGTTAAGCCTTTACCCATACACAAACATTTTATATAAATACGTTGTTTAATAACATATATGACATTATATTTACAAATGATTAAACACAATACCGTGTTCGTGACATTGGAACGTCTCGTCTTATTTTAAAACCGAAAATAATGTGTTTTCCTCGCGGGTCTGCATTTGTTAAAAATTAGCAAATAAAATATTTCAAATCAATATTTAATGCTCCTTACCTTATGAATTAAATATCCATGTAATTATCGGGACAATGTACAGGCAGCCACTTGTTATCACAAAATAATACCCAGATACAAGATCTGACACCTATCTGTGATAACAATCAACTGCCTATACACTATCCCTTACATCTCTTGTATAAAAGGGGACATTTCACAAGACTTTTTTATGACTTCAAATAAATCTTTGGTGTCCCCAGAGTACATATGTGAAGTTTTAGCTTAAAATACCTTATAGATAATATATTTTAACATGTTAAAATTGACACTTTGTAGGTGTGAGTAAATTTTTTGGGTGTGTCTTTTTAAATGCAAATGAGCTGATCTCTGCACTAAATGGCAGTGTTGTGGTTGGATAGTGCAGATTAAGGGGCGGTTTTAAGCTCTTCTGACATCACAAGGGGAGCCAAATTTCATGACTTATACATGCTTGCAGATAGGGCTGGGCGGTATGACGGTATATTCCGTTACTGCGGAATAAAATGTCAGACGTAACAGATTTTTCTATTCCGTCTATTCCGCGGAATGCAAATAAGTGGGCGTGGCTAACTCTGCCCTCCAGCATGTTAGACTGAGTGTGACGGAGATTATAAAAAATGAACGAGTTATTTGTGTAATTTTTATAATAAGTGCCAGTGAATCCACCGCGGGTCACGCAGCGAGACTCTTGTCTCTCTCTCTCGCGCGCTCTCTCTCTCCTCATGGAGCTGCGACGCCAAATAAAGCGTTCTTCTGGCACATAATGCTAATTGTTGTAAAGTTTTCTGAACTTTAAGCAAGCTAAGACAAAACTCCCGTTTATATCAGTGATACGTGCGCAGCTGGAGCGACGTAGTTTGACGCGCCATTTGCTTATACAAACATATTTGATCGGAAAGACGAGAAAGAGACACAAATGTTAAGGTCTAATAGAAAGTAAAGGGCGTCAAGACCTCAAAACAAACTTTATGATCATCACATCATAGCACCTGTCACATTTATAATATCTAGAGCTTTGTCTCTCATATAGGCTATACTGTAGGTATTTATCCTGTCTGTAGGTTTTTGCATATATTTATACCTGTTCATTTTACATATTGCATATGTTTAATGTAATGTGCATAAACACAAAATACAATGAAGCCATACTATAGCTTCAATAGTCTATAAAATTAATAACTCAATTAAAAACAAGATTCTGTCTAATCAAGACTTAGCTGTTGTTATCTTCTGGGCATTTCCACTGTAACATTATTAACTTTAAATTGCTCATATTTTAAAACTGTGGTGAGTATTTAGTTAAAAGCTATAGTGAGTGGTGTATTTCTGTACATTTTTATCATCAAAAAACAATATAAACTAAAAAACATTTATACCGTCAAATATTCCGTTCCGTGAAATAAAATGACTCATTCCGTGAAATAGATTTTTGGTCATTCCGCCCACCCCTACTTGCAAAGTTTCTTTTTAAAAAATGGCCACTGTCATAATATCAGCATAACGTTTAGTTTCTGGCTGAACTTGTTCCAGTGCAATGTGCATGCATTAAATTCTGTCTTTTACTGTGTGTGCTTTTTGTTTGGGTTTTCAATAATGTTCGTGTAGTTTTTGTCTGTTGATCAGTGTAAGATGTGAAGGGTCTCAGCAAATTAAACCCTCACTCTGACTTTACATGATATTATCTTTGGATGTTCTTGCTCAAGAATAACAGTGGCCTAACAGTCGCTGTATCATTTCTATTGTAAAGAATTGGACAAATGTTAAAGATTTAAATGAATTTAAACATTGGTTGGCTAAAAGTAAGCATCTAAAGTGAAAGCGCCCCTGAAAGCATTTTTTTTTTATAATACATAACAATGGTTTTTAATACAAAAGCTACAAATTAATGTGTTTACTTGTTTTGATGGTTTATTTTAAACCAATTATTATTGCATCGTCATTTTTATGTAATTTTAAAGGTTATTGCTCACTTGGGTGTATTTTTATTGCCAAAAGAATATCAAATTACTTCATTATCATTTAGCAAAATAATTGTAAGGGACAGTCCTGGATTAGTTAAAACATTTCAAAATAATGTGATTTCAGTTTCCCATTGATTTATTTTATTACTGGGGATTTCTTAAAAAAAAATTAAAAATCTCATCTCGTTCTTGTGAACCCAATCTCATGTGTCGTCTTGTGGATTTAAGTGTCACGTCACACCCCTATCTTGTATATGTTGTTATCGGCATTGCAATTAAAATTGGGTTAATGAGTAAGTTTATGGCAGGTTTTTGAAATTAAGAGTTTAGAGAGGAAGTCTTTTGTTATATTAAAATCTTTTTTTACAGGTGCATTTAGTATTTTTTTGTTCTCATTAAAGACAAATGTTAATTAACTACTTTTAGAAATATTTTTGAGCACATGACCGGCCAAATGTGACTCAGAATCTTGGTAACCTTCCTATTATTATACCACTAAATAATAATCTAGTTGTTTTTTCACTTTAGTAATAAGGTAAATCTTATTTATTTTTTGTGGTATATGCCTGTGGTTAGTTAAAGTAAAAGCACTAATTTTATGTCAGACAGGAAAGACTGTATTCTTTTGATAGAGCATTTAATAACCAGATCAATTTTCTCGATTAGTTTCATATTCTAACTGGCTCATTTGGCCGACAGTTTCACCCCACACTGCAAAATATTTTGTGCATAAAACAAGCAAAAAAAAAAAAAAACTACAATTTTTCTTGAGTTTTTCTTGAATTAAGTGTTTAAGAAAAATGTCCAAGATTTTTTTGCTTACCCCATTGGCAGATATTTTTGTTTGTTTTAAGCACACATTCACTTAAATTGTGTACTTTTTGTCTAAAAACTAAACTTATTTTCTTGGGTCATTTTGCTCATGAAGAAAATGCATCTTAATTTAAGAATTTTTTGATATTAGTACTGAAAACAAGACAAAAATACTAAGTAAGAAAGTCATTTTTTTGCAGGGCATCAACTGTTACCCCTGAGCAATGTAAAGATGCTCTCTGATCTTACCTGGCTCTTCCCTGAACCATATTTGATGTGACTGTCAAAGCGAAGCCCAAAACCCCAGATAAATGATTTAAGGCATCTCTTTAGGCTTTTTTCTTTTAACGTTTTACTAAAAAAAAAACTAAATCCATTATCACAGTATTTCATTTTCAACAGCATACTAATGCATACATTAGTAAATGAAGAAATTACTCATTTATTTAAAGCATATTTTTGTACTTTGTGTGTGAGAGACCATAATGATTATGATTAACCTTACATACGGCAAAATATTTTATATTGTACCCCAAATTCCTCTGTTAGTTTTGTATCATATGCTTTTCATGCAGTACTGTATTAATGCAACCTCATAATCTCACCAGTTCCTACTTCTTAAACACCTGAAAGGCAAATCAATTTGGCAAACATTTATGAGAGCGACGGTTTAGAGAGGTGTAATTTTGGGGGCCTGGGCGTCAAAGATAACCACAAACCTAATCAACATCAATGCACGATTTGCATATTGGATCACGATCAGGTAACATGCTCTTAACTCACAAGGGGAAAGGAAGGATTAGTGCAGTTGTCGCCATCGCGAGCTCTCCACAGGACGCTGGATGATTTAGAGCGTCGTACGTAAACGCATCAGGAATTTATAGCTCAACTCAATTAGCTGGCGTAAAAGTAAATTATGATAATGGTCAGGCAGAGAAACAATAACGCTTGGTTGCTCGTTTCCATAATTTCATAACCCGCACACTCCACCTTCTCCGCAGGGAAAAGCATTACGTTATTGTGGAATTAAAATACCGTGTAACAGGAATCAAAAGGTATTTAAATGTATCTAGATTTAAATATACACTGTTAGATGTCACTGTAGATTTAGCAGTACATTACTGTAAAAATCCACAGTACTATACTGTATGTATACATTACAGTACAGTACTGCAGTTCATAATGCATTCTGGGTAAGTTTGTTTGAGCGGGAAAATTTTACAGTATATTTTGGTCTTGATGTAACCTTGCTGTAGCCATTGCTGTAATGTGCCAGGTGTACTTGCAATAATCAGAGAAAGTGCGCCAGAGTCAAATCACACAGAGGGAGAGAGAGCACAACTCCTGGCTGCAGCTGAAGGAGGACGATTGATTTCTGGCAGTTCGGTAAGTTTGAAATATTTCTGTTTCATGAAAACTTAATTTTTAGTTTAAGAATGTTGTCAATAGTTTGTCACAATATTGTTTTAAACGTGCAATGAGAGAAAAAAACGGTCGCCAACAAAGTTTCAATCTCCCCCAGAAAGTAAGCTAACGTTACACACAGATGTCTACCGCTGCCTTTACTCGCTTTACACCTTTATTAATGAATATAGGGTTGTTTTAACTAAATTATGAGGGTTTTGGTGAGTTTATATTGTGATGAAAGTGTGGTGACAATGAAACTATTTTTAACGAAATGGACAAAGACAACCCGCCAGCGCGGTCTTGCGGTCCCAGCATAACGGTCGTTTATCTCGGCGTTTCATCCGTTCAGTTAGCGTCAGAGAAAAGTATTAAGTTCAACTGTTTGGTAAGGCTGTGGTTGTAAACAGACAGGACTTGACACGCCGTACACAGCATATCGAACTCCTCCACAGAAGTGAAAACAAGAAACCTCATTTTTAACTGGATACATACATCGAACTCATCGCAGCTTTAACTTCGACCAAATATCATTCAGACCTGGGCTCATCTTAATATCAGATGAACGAAAGGAATTGCCGCGCGTATTGTTGTTGTTATTATATTACGGTATATCCGCAAAAGCAGAGAATATCTTCTCTTAAGCGTTTTACACTCCCAGTAAGTTGTCCAATACATTTTTATGGCATATTGTTTCCACCACTTCAGATGCATTACACGCTGTATATAAGTTTCCAAAACACATCAAATCAATGCACGAAAAGAGAATGGGCTCCGCATTTACGTACCTTTGTCTTCTCGTCTCTGTCATCTGATCCTTCATCTCTGGATGTAAAATAGTCCATTATAACATCGTGTAGGAAACTGGCATCACCAGGATTGCTCAGATTTAGGCGATCATGTTTATCTTTAAAGTGAGCAGCTAGCTACTAACTTGTTAAAAAACTTTGCGTGAAATAGCGTGTTACACCGCAGCCGGTCCGGGTAAAACATTAAAGGGACAGTCTTTTTACCTTATCACTATAAATCGCTATTTTCTGCACTAAACGAGACATTTTCAGAGATTTTCTGTAGACCAGATGTTATAATTAAAAAAAGACTTATTTAGATATTTAGATATAATATATAATATAACAACTAATATATATATATATATATATATATATATATATATATATATATATATAATATTTATATATTTGTTTTACAACTGACTTAACACTTACAGTAATGTTTTATTTGTTAGCATAGCATGATATTAGATTTAAACACTTAATAAATTTTTAAATCAATCACTTTGTCTCTGCACAATGAACATTATCAAATATTATTAATGTTGTAAAATATATTGTTCATTGTTAGTTCATATTAGCTAAGGCATTACCAAATGTTAAGGAATAAACTCTTATAGTAAAGTGTTACTAAATTTTCTTTTACCATTTCCTTCACAATGTCTACTTATTTCTATGGCTAACAGATTTTGTAACATTTGTCTTTTTTACAGTCTTACCATTGCTTGTAAGCTGGATTGGGTAAGATGGATCATCTTTAAAGGCACCAGGCAAGTACATGATGTACAGTTACAAGTCATGTATTTTTTCGACTGCAATATTAAATGCTTTCACGTCACATGCAAAATTACACAGGAATGTGGCTGACTTTTTATTTGTAGTTTACATGAGTGTCCTTGCACTTTATCAGGAGTTAAGGCAGATGTGGAGGCACAACGTGTGATACCAGACACACACCAAGCACATTATGTTCGGTAAGTTTGCACTTTACCACTACAGTTTCTTTAAATACCCATGTATACACTCATTCACAATTCCCACACACAACACTGTAACACGACCATACACACCATGTACAGAATTGTCTTAGTTTGCCATGTAGAAATATACAAACAGAAATATTCAGACTTTGGTTATAAGAAATTTAATTTAATAATTGTATTTATTTAGCAGAGGTGTCCCTGGACTTTATTGACAAAAGATTTTGTTTTCAGAATAAAAAGTTGTGTCCAAATCAGTAACAGTTTTACTTTCTGTTCAGGACATTCAATCATGACAGGATCCAGGTGGATGCTGTCCATTGAGAAAAGAGTTTGTTCAGCGGTAAGTGAATCTTCTGTATTTTTATGTAATTAGGTGTGGAACAGTAGAATAAGAGCAAAAGGTTTCAGAATAGGAGTAAATTCAAGGCTGAGTTTAATTTTTTAAGAATCTTTTTCTATCTTATATTTGTTGACTTAATGTTTATGATATTTCTAACAGGTTTCTGGATAGAATTAATTCCAAAGATGGGAAAAAGTGCACATCCAGACAAGGAGCAAGCAAAAAGACAAGGAACTTGGTGTAGAGAAAAGCTGTGGCCATTAACCCCCATGTGAACAGCTTCATGCAGTCCCTGATTGAGTTCAAATGGACGACTTCAAAGTAAAGGCCACTGTGGTCTGTCTGCCACAGTTTAATGCATTTATTTTTAGTGTTAAATGAAATTTAAGTAGAATATTTAAAACTATGGGCCAGTGTTCTTTTTACCACAGTGAAATGTTACCTTTTAGTCGATGACGGACTTTAAACTGAAAACTTCAAACTATGGAACAGTGTTCTATTTGCCAGAGTTAAATATGTTACAGCAGGGGTCTCCAAACTTGTTTATACTTGTTGATTTTATTTTATGTTACTTGATTATATGTTTATTATTGTTTAAAATCTTGTTTTAAATATGTTTGTTTCAATTAAATGTTTTTTTAAATAAAATTTTGATACATACATTGCTTGGATTGCCTTTTAATTCATTATGTTTTAATTTAGCATTTTTACCATATTAATAACTATAGATTTAAACCTAAATCTCTAGCTATTTTATATAATATTATTGTATTAACTGTAATAAGTAATAAATAGTATTTATGGGTCAATATAGACATTACAGTAAATTACTGTAAAAATAGACTACTGTAATAAAATATTGTAAAATTACAGTACAGTACTGCTTTGTAACTATACAGTACTAGTTTGTGTACTGTAAAAGGGTATTACAGTACAGTACTGTAAAACCAAAATACAGTAACTTACTGGCAACCGTGCTGCCAGTACCGTACTGTAAAAATACAGGGAAATCGTTAACAGTGTAGATTAAATATAATCTGATTTAATGTTGGGTTATTATGTTTATTTATAAACCCAACATGTGTTCTGTCCAATATTTACCCAGCATTGGGTTAAAAATAACACAGCAGAATTTAGATTGCATACTCTATAATCGTTTGGTTATATCAGTGGGTTTGATCTTTTGTATAGGAATTTGATTCAGCCTCTTCATTAGAGATCTTAGTCCCTCCCAGATTTCCCAATATGAGAAAGTACAGACATCAGATGATAAGAGCTGTATCTCAAAAAAATACTATTTTAGGAAACTAGTTAAAATCAGACTAAAGTAAATGCCGCACTGAGGTGACTGTGCACCGTTTTTCAGATAAAGGATGTGACGGTGTTTGAAATCTATCAATCCTTCACTGAACATCTCCTGATCCCCTGAAGGATTTTACACTTGCTTAAGATTCAAACAACACTTTCCACTTTTTGTCTGTTCTGCCTGTAACCTGACTGTGGGGGAAAAACAACACCTTATTTTTCAAAGCAGCATTATCAGTGCCCATCACATATGTTTTCAGATATTAGGCTATGATATAATATACATATGTGACCTAAAACCATGTGATTTCAAAACCAATCATAAGTAGCAGGGGTATATTTGTTGCAATAGCCAAAAACAAATTTTATGGCTTAAAAATATTTATTTTTTAAAGAGCACCTATTGTCCGATTCACGTTTTTGCATTTCCTTTGGTGTGTTATGCAGCGTTCACACCAGCCGCGGTAGAGGCGTCAAACGTGAGTGATTTCAATGTTAAGTCAATGTGAAGACGCGTTGACGTGTGTCTGGAGGTCTCGTGGCGCAAAAGACCCGTTTAGCGCGGTGTGGAAGACGCGATTCCACCTCATTTGCGTGTCTAGTTTGTGTGAATGGCCTGAATTGAGCGTTGCAGAGTTGAAAAATTTGAACTTTGGCGGAAAAACGCGTCGCGTTAACCGATCAGGAACTTGCTCTAGTAGTGACAGGATTACAGGAAGCAAGCAGAGTCGCAAAAGCCCCTCCCATGACGCGAATTTCCATGTGAATGTCTCGATGACTAGAATTTCACGTGTGGCTTTCATGTGTGAATGAAGCGAGTAAACTCAAAGGGCCCTATCTTGCACCCAGCGCAATTGACTTTGTCAGTGACGCATGTATCATTCGTATTTTGCACCGGCGCACAGCGGGTTTTTCCCTCCGCAGACGCACGTCGGCAAAGTAGGGAATGAACTTGCGCTCCCTGGGCGGTTCAGCGCAAAAAAGGAGGCGTGTTCCGGCGCAAACCATCCCTGATGCTATTTTGCAGTTTCAAAAAACAATTGCGCCACTGACCAAAAAAAAACTAGTCTAAAGTCAGTGGCGCGTTGCGCGTTGTTCATTATGCTATTTTAAGGGCGCATGCTTGACCATAATGTATAGCGTGCACAACGCGCACACACTTTGCTTATCTAATCTACACAGATGCAACAGTTATTTTTGCAAATCATAAATTGTTACAATAAAAAATATTAACACATGAGATAAGGGGAATCATAGTGGTGAGCATTGTTGTGATAGTTTTTATTTATTGTGTGGCTGCTTTAAAAAGTTCTCATGCAAATAACGATTAACATATTTTCATAAGAAACCTTAATGTATATGAATTTGATTTTTATGTGTACTTTGGGGTTGGACATTGCTTGCGTTTCTTGGGTCCGATTTCAAAGCCCCAAACCCTTTCAGCGTTGAGGGTTGACAGTGCCCAAGATCCGCCCACAAAGTCACATGCGCTTTGCGCTTTGCACTTGCGTTTCAGATCGTTAAAATAGGGCCCATAATGTTCAAGCGGTAAACTAGTCGCGGTAGACGTGAATTTGACGCCTCAAACGTGGCTGGTGTGAACCCACAGTAAGTGTGTATTAGTACATGTTAACGAAATGCAAAAGGTACAAACCCCAAAGTAAACAATGACAAGTTATTGTCGCCAATCACAACGTACAGATTAGCTGGCCAATCAGGGACACAGCACTTTTCAAATTTGTGTGTTTCAGGAAGAGAGTGAAATCTGGAGCTACAAAAATTTACGGTATGTGGAAAATATTGTGTTCACGCAATCACAATGTATTATACCAAATACTCGTTAATGCCCAAAATAATAAGAATATTAAGTAAAAATCATGTTAAGTGAAGATATTTTATAAATTTCCTACCATAAATATATGAAGAGTTTGGTTCCAAAATGCGATAAATGCCATTTAAAAAAAAATGAGTTACTGCCAAAATCAGTATTGTATCAGAATTGTATCAAAATTAGAGCTGGGCATAGATTAATCTAGATTAATCTCATACAAAATAAAAGTATTTTTTTGCATAACAGTTTGAGTTTGTGCTGTGTGTAATTATTATGTATATATAAATACACACACAATCATGTATGTATTTAAGAAACATTTACATGTGTGTATATATTTATTTATATTTTTATATATTTTAAATTATATATAAATAAAAAAACGATATTTAAATAAAACATTTCTTAAATGTATATATAGGTATGTGTGTGTTTAAATATACATAATATTTACACCTATTACAAACTCATTTATTATGCAAAAAATTACTTTTATTTTGTATGAGATTAATCTAGATTAATCTATGCCCAGCCCTAATCAAAATCCAATATGCGCAGTGTTATTCTGTCATCTTTTTTCCCAAAACGCAATAAACGCCAGTCCTCCCTTTAAGCAGAATGCAATAAATCCGCTCAACAAATCACAGCACACCATTCCATGCATTGTAAACAACAATGGCGGCATGTTGAATACACGGAATCCGAGTTTTCCTTATCTTCTGCTTTGTGATCAACAAAAAAACAAAATAATACTTTGATGGCATTGCTAAACCTGTGGTGGTTTTCTGTGACGGGAAAGAAATGTGAGCCATCAAAATCTAATAATTTACATGAGAGGCACTCGGGAGACGGAAAATGCTGGTTGCTTGTCTCCCGACGGCATCAAGCTTCTGTCATGCTAACACATTGACCTAAGGGGATATTATGAAAACTTTACATTATTTTACGCAAAGCCAACAAAAATCGAGCAGAACCAAAACATTTTACAGCTGATCGCTGTCAAAAAAGTTCAGCGACGACGTTCCAAAGTTGACAGCAGCAATGACAGTGTTCTTAATATGACAAAGTAAGTGTTTTTTTGATTAATGACATTAATGTTTATTTTTTAGCTAGTCAACTAAATGAATATAACATGGCAAAGATGAATGCACATTTATATATTGATTCAATAGATTTATAGAATAAAAAAAATTGTCATAGATTTATTGCATTTTGTGGAAAAAATAATCAGTTTTTATAATAAATCTTTGAAAAACAAATTATGGATTTGAATTTTTAAAGTTATTATAACCTAAAGATGCTATGTGAAAGTTTGTCACAGAAAAGTGTTTTCATCTTGTCACTTTCTTGGTAAAGAAAACTAATTTTTAAGTTATAAATGTAGCTAAGGACTTCATTCAGACAACTTTAAAGGCAATTTTCTCAATATTTTGATGCCTTTGCACCCTCAACTGTGCAGATTGTACTTGTAGTTGTACCTGGACAAATATTATCCTTTCATAATAAACCATACATCAATGGAAAGCTGGAAAATTGACCTTTATAACTGTTTTGTGGTACAGGGTCACATGATGTGACATATGCATATATATCACAATATATCACAATACCACTCATGTTTTTTTATTCTAGTACTCAATTTAGGAATTATAATAATACTAATGCAACTATATAATTATTACTGTATATAACAGTGGTCTCCAATATGGTGCCTGTGGGTACCAGGTTGCCCGCACGTATGAGTTGCATGCCAAGGCACATTCTATAAATAGCCTCAATTTTAATATTTCAATATTACTTTTTTAATTAGCATTGCTTCTTTTATCTATGTTACATTTTAAACAATGATAAAACATATCAATAAGTAAAATTAAATTAAATTAACAAGTAAAACAAAAAAGTTTGGTCATGATGCGTACATGATTCGTCCTGATATCCTAAAATAGTTTTAAATTAGCATTTCAAAATCTTTGTTATAACCAACCTAACACTTAATATACAGAAGTAAAAATACAGTACAAGTCAAACAATACCTATAAACCAGCAGTACAGTTAAAGTTCACAAAAAGTTGAATGAAGATATCAGGGGCATAAACTTTATTTCTTATAGTCACTATTGTTTTTCTCCCCAATCTTTTTTTCCCCTGGATCTTCTTCGTCCTGGATTTCCTATCCCCTTTCCATCACAATTTAATGGAAATGATCCAAGTGTTCAGGGCGTTATGCAAATACGTGCTATATATTTTCTTTTTCATTATAAGTACATTATTAAAATCAGCTCTTCCCTCCCCCGTGTCCCTCACCTCCTATTAGAAGGCCCAGGAATCGTCCTGTTGGCAGTCGACGGCTGTCAGCAGTGGGTCCCTGCTCCAGCTAGTGATTTATTGATGTAAGTGGGAAGCTATGAAGCCGACTTTGTGACAGCTCGGAGCTTTTAAAATTGAGCATGTCATTCGGCTGATGAATGAGTACAGGTTGAGCTCACCCAGCGGCACAATATGTCAACGTCTATGCTTATAAGGGAACCCGTGGGCCAGTGGGCAGTAAGGGATGTATGAGCTAGCTGATCCCATGTATTCGGATGGATTGTGTTAAATGAAAAAGGCCTGGAGTGATTTAAGATTTAAACTGATTAAAAGCTGTGTGTCGTTTCTGTGCCACCGGACAGACTGCAGAAATGATAACTGTTTTTGAACATGGGACATATTGCCCCAAAGTCACGCTAGGATGTGGTGAAAGGGCCAAAGTTGTTTTTAGGTTTAAAGATTGCGTTAAGTTTCTGTGGCACTGACCAGAAAATCACAAAAGTTATGATTGCATTGCTTGGCCCAAAAGGAAGTCCTGTTGCATTTACTGTAAAAAAATTATTTTAAATCAACATATATTTTTATATTACTTTAACTTAAAGGAACACACCACCCTTTTTAAATATTTTACTATGTTCTTACCTCTGCTTAGACAAATAAATACATACCTATCTTTATTCAATGCGTGCACTTAATCTTTGTACAGCGCCTCTTGAATGTGTTAGCATTTAGCCTAGCCCCATTCATTCCTTAGGATCCAAACAGCGATGAATTTAGAAGCCACCAAACACTTCCATGTTTTCCCTATTTAAAGATGCAGTAATATTGACGCAAGTTTAAGCGAGAGGGGGAGTAGTCAGAAGTGATGATGCTACTTCACGCCGACATCGAAGTGCTGCAAACTAAGTCCTCTTCCACCTTATAATATAATTCAGATTTTTTTATCTGCTTTAAAAATCGCCACATTTTATTTTGTGCCACCATACTTACTCGTGTAACTACTCATGTAACAGTCTTTAAAAAGGAAAACATGGAAGTGATTGGTGGCTTCTGTACAAAGATTAAGTTAACTCTTTCACCGCCAGAATTTTTCATGATTTTCACAAAAGTTTAATGCCTTCCAGAAAATGCTCCTTTTTAAATATATAAACATAAAATATATGAAATAAAAGAACAGACCCTCTGCTTTCAAACTAAAAAATCAGTTTCATCCTACCTTCATGTGTTCTGTTTTTATCACCTCTCAAATATGTGTAGGTTTCATCAAAAACAACAAATTTTGAGCAAAAAGCTGAGATAATGATTTTTTTGTGAAGGACTTTTGATAGAGATCAGATGCAGAGCGATCTTTAAAACATACACGGACATACAGCTGTTTGCCCTAGGGCAACACTAGGGGATTACGTTTTTATACGTTGCGGAAGAGCGCCACCTGGTGGATAATAGCGTTATTGCAGATTGAAGAGATATTTCGTCAATGGTGGGGAAAAAGTTAAAAAAGATAAAAAAAAAGATAGGTATTTATTAATTCGTCTAAGCTGGGGTAAGAACGTGTTTTTATAAGTAATTTCAACTTATCACAAGGCAAAACTTAAAATATTAGGTTGAATTAACTAAAATTAGCAATTTTTACAGTGTTGCATTAGCATCGCAAAAGCTTGTGGGTTTGAATCCCAGGGGACACAAATACAGATAAAATGTATAGCTTTAATGCACTTTAAGTGGCTTTGGATGACAGTGTCTGCAACTTTGTTGTCTCTGCATATTAAATTTGTACGGGAGAAAGTTTTTAACCTCGAAAAACATGACACGCTTCACCTTTAAACAAACTTGTTTTGAAAGGTCTAAAAGTTGACAAGGTACTAAACCTCACGCTTAATGAAGTCTGATATTTTCCCAATGAGAAAATGTCAGAGTTGTCTCTCTTCACGTCAAGTTTTGCTAATTTACCAGAGCCACGCTTTCAAAATCACTCGTTCCGATCTCCACTTTGTTTTGATCTCACTTCAATTATGTCTTCACATGAATTCCATACAAAATAGTGTTCGAGGGCCAACTTATTCCATTATACGTCCCCCAAAAATAATGTAAGCTCGCTTTTCTCACTAGCATCCATTTCTGCCTGATGTCACCTGTTTTTAGTCCATCTCCTTCAGCCATCAATAATCATAAAGAATCTTGGTTGAAATAGGCCAGAGCTCGACTGGGTCAGTGACTTTTCGCTGTTAGACAAGAATAATAACATGCTATTCCCAGCAGGGGGCAGATCAACAGAGGCATCAATCACTGTAATAGGAACGCACCGGGCGTTGTCATTAATTGTGTGGCTGGGCATGCAGAAACACAATTAGAGCAGTGGAAATTAGGCCATGTGTTTAGCAACGTGTAGGGGTAACGCTGCCATTCGCGTGTCAAAGAGTTCTGGAAGCGTTCTCTGTGTGCTCTTTTAAGTATGTTCAATACATCTAGATTTATGGTTCTGTCAACCTTATGCATGGGAAATTTGCTAATAGATCAATTCTTCTTTCTTCACATTCAACGAACACCACAAACCACTCGGTGAGTAGTACAGTTTGGAAAATGAAAGTTAAGTGTTGTTTTAATGACATGTTTGTGCATGGTCATTGACTTCCATTCTGAAGCAGTCAAGAGACGCTGCTAAACCAGTCAAAAAGTCAAGACACGACCCATTGTCAAAATTTCTGTGTCCATCACTGTAGTTCATCCAAAACAAACCAGAAATGAGACTCAAAGTGTTAAATACCAGAATTATCCTTTAATATTTGTCCCAAAAATTAGGGTAAATGCTGGATTCAATTACATCCCAGCCGATTGGATTCGTCCCTTGACCCACAATCATGGGCGTAGATCACGCGGGGGGGGGGGACATGTACTAATTCACACTTACACACCAAAGGAAATGTAAAATTGTAAATTGGATGATAGTTGCTCTTTAAAGTGACTGTCTTTAAAGTACGCTGTTTCTAACGATCTTCGATGTTAATCAAACAAAAAAATCATTCATTTGTCTTGACTGATTACCTTTTACAATTTCAAAAAACGTTTAATATAATTAATTTAAACTATACAGTATAAGACTATGCATGCAGTATTATTTTAAATTTGATTACGTTTCTACAGACCAACCTAAAAAACCATAAAAAGCACTGTTTATTTGTATGCTTGTTATTTTATAATTATTTGGACAATTGCTCATAATTTGACATATTATTTATTATTTGTTTTCTTTTACTGATCATTAAATAAAAAAGTATAAATTGAATTAAAGAAAAAAACACTTAATCAAAACATGGTCAGGTCAAAATGTCTGAATAATGTTTGGTCCTACATTTTTATCAGTTTTTCTGGTAGACCACTGTATGAAGAATTTGTTGGGTCTAATATGTCACAGTTGACTTTATTTTGCTTTACTTGTACATCCTTGTCCCCCCTCACCTGCCGGCTACGCCCTTGCCCGCAATATATATATAATGTATTTATCACTCCAAATTTCCATATTCTATTTCACACAGCACTTTTGTGCAGTTCATAAAACTTTTCAAAATCTTTTTTACCTGAATCCGTCTATTGAAGTCAGCAGAAAATAAAGCTGTAGTTAAATGGTGGTCTATGGCACATACCTGTACCATTAGTTTTAATGAAGCAGTGATCGATGCACATCGAATGGGCTCTAAACACATCGTTTTGAGTCCCACACAGATGCTGTGCTTCTCTGTTAGTCTTTCAGAGCAGCATGAGTGCTGTTTGTGTTGGTAACAGTCTAATTGTTTATAGGCTTTCAATCAATATATTCAATCAATGTTTCTCTGCAGTGATTGGGCGAGCTCTTGGGTGGGCGGAACAGGCAGTGCTTGGGATTTAAAAGAACCAGTTTTATTAAGTCACAAAGTACTCGGAAATACAAGCAAGGTTAGTTGAAGTCCGTTGTAGCATTACGTTTTACCACAAAATGTACACAAAAAATAATTTAAAAATTATGTGACTATAGGTACGTAATTTCATGAGACTGGGCTGCATATACACCTCTCTATAGAAAGTATGAGCCACCATTCATGTGACCCACTGCTAAGCCACGCCTCCTTTTGTACTTATGTGCCAAATATGGAGATTTACACCCAATTGACATAATTCTGCTATTTTCTGTGTTTTTGCTTTTTTTATTGTGTTTGAACCGTCTTGAACACTCAACTTTTGGGTTAGATTCACAATGATTCACAGTCAACCAATCAGAAGCGGCAGGGGTGTTACTGAATGAGCTGCTCAGTGTTTGATGCTAAGCCTCTTTGTTCTGTTCTCTTGTAAAATTCATTGAATTTTCAAGACGTAGCTGCACTGCTCAGACACTTCTGACTGTTTTGTTGTTTTGAAGGTTTAAATAACTGCATCAATGATACTGTAAAACTAAAGTGTACTGGGTCTTTATATTGGCATTTTATGTCCCAAAGGTTGAATTTTATTCGAGTGAATAGGTTTAGGTTTTTTGTATATTAAGATCTAATTACAACCTTCAGCCATGTATTATTTATTATACGTTTTGCACATAGATTTTATAATAACTTTATATGTAATAATCATAACACACACTGTTTCTGCTCATCTCATGTTAATCTTAAGTACATATAGAGTAGTATTACATCCTTCATATCTCCAAAATGTTTAGTTTTATCAGATCTATAAAAGACAGATCAGCCTTCAGTGATGTTTCCGGAACAGCACGAAATCCCAGAGGTGTCCAACAGTAGGAGCGAGTCACGAGCAAGCAACACACACAATAAAACATTATCCAACTATCTTTGGATAACTTATGATTCACTACATGTTCGTGTCGTTTTGTGCCAATTATCAAAACAGGCATTTGATGAAGTTTTACTTACTGCCTGCGACTCATGATACAGTTGGGACTGCCCCATTTCAACAAAAACTCTGCTGCTACCCCAGCTGGCTTACTTGAAAGTTGAACAAGGATTTCTTCTCTTTACATCCAAAAACACACTTCTTCTTTCATGCTATTGTTGAGTCTTTAGTGTCCTCGTTCTCGTTCTCACTTTGATTGACGCATGGGCGTGCATTTCTGGGGGAAGTGCCCATAAAAGGAAAATGGGGTCAATGATACGTAACGGGTTCCCATGTTCGAAAAAAATTCAGAAACGTGTGTTTGGCCAAGAAATACTCTGTTACACACTCAACTGCTTTTTTGACACTTTGAATTTGTTAAGCATGAGTTGAATCAACTCGGATTTACAAGTCATTTCAACTTACTATTATTTATCTTGACTAGAGATGAGTTGTTATAACTACAGGTGAGTTGTTATAACTGATAAATTTTATAAGTTGTGACAACTAATATCTGTTGACATGACTTGTAAATCTGAGTTGATTCAACAAAAATTTTTAAGGCAGCAAAGTTTTTTTACAGTGTGTGTTAATAAGTCAGAATGCATGAAATAGCATTACCCCCCCCCCCAAATATGATAGTATTATTGAAGAAATTGGTGAGGATTATATATTTGTTGTGTGTCATTTCCAATGAAACTGTAATTTTGTCACATAATGCAGAAAGTGCTTTATTTCTTTATTTGTGCAGCATTTATGATACATTAAATCAGTGGTTCCCAAACATTTTCAGCGTGTGGCCCCCCTTGTGCACGGTGCATTCCTTCGCGGCCCCCCAAAGAAAATTTGTGACAAAAAACTGTTCTAAAACTCAACATTTTAATTTAAAAAAAAAAAACATTAAATTATACAAAAAGTAATGCTTTTGGTTAGTAGCCTTAGGTTTAAATACACAGAATTCATAATAAATTAATGTATTTCATAAAATGTCATAAAAATGGGGCCCCCCGGCACCATCACGCGGCCCCCCTGGGGGCCCCGGACCCCAGTTTGAAAACCACTGCATTAAATGATAGCTATGAAATTTGAATTTGACAAAGTAGGGCATCTTTTCTATTTCTACATTGTCACTTTAGGCAGAATGCTTAAATATTACAAAACATAATATGATGAGGTATGGTGGAAATGTTAATGACATTTTTAAAATGTGTCCCAGTCTGTGAAAACCCAGCTTAATCATGTTTTGTGATTTAAAATCATGCTACACAATATAAACAACTTTCTGCAAAAGATTTGTTGGTTCAACTTAAAAAGTAAGTTACCTGGTTGCCTGAGTTGATTTGACTTAAACATATTAGTTGATCCACAAAAGTTGTGTCAACTAATTTTTTTGATTCAGGAGAAAATCTTGGGGCGCTTCTTGCTGAAAGGACCTCCGTTTAAGAGTCCCAGAAGGTGCTCTTTGGTTAGGTTTGAACTTGAATCTAATAAATAAGGATCCAAGGCACTTCTTCCGGTTCCAAAATATAAAAAGCCTTTATTTAAACATGAATTACTTTAGAAATATAAAAAAAAATGGTTTGGAAATTGTTACTGGATCTGTTAGAAAGGGCGATAGAATACAAAGACTTTTTTTGGATTTTTCAGTTAAACATTTTTCCTTGGTTGAATGAAGAACTGGGTTTAACTTCATAATTATTACTATTATGATTATTGTTTTTTCTCTCTTTTCTTTACCATTATTGTATGATGTATGTGATTATTGATTATACTTTGTAGTAGTTTATGATATTATTGGTCCCCCTTGTAATGGTCTTTTTGGTTTCTCCCATAATGAGCATTTAACCTGTGACTAATTTTGTGCCTGACACACTCTGAGGAAGGCTGGATGGTCGAAAAGCATCAGTGTGCAGTGTTTAGTCCTTCATTTAATGTTTCTAAAGTAAGCCATGTTGGAATAAAGCTTTTAATATTTTGGAATAGGAAGAAGTGCCTTGGATCCAAATTTATTAAATAATATTTTTTGAGTTGATTTAAATCAAAAGGCAACCAGATTGCCTTACTTTTTAAAGTTGAACCAACTATTTTTCTTTTTTTTTTTTGCAAAAATATACCCTTGATATCTTTAATTCTGACTGAGTATCATGTCAAAGAGTAAAATCAATAACTGAAATAACACTTTGACGCTCCTATCTCATAATTAGATTATTGGCCTGAATTTCACAGACAAAGACCAAAAACCACAAAATTCCCGGTACATTTATATCCCCTTGCCCACTGTATTGAATGAATGCAATGAGTCTGGAAAATGTGTTTCACCCGAGTTTATTTTCTAAAACTCTGCAGGGTCGAAAGTGCTTACAGTTGAAAGAAACACCCATCTATGAGGCCACACCACATCTGGCACTCTGTATTTTGTCTGGCATAATGCACAGAAAATTACCCAGTACAGTTTGCCTCAGCATACAGAAAATCGGCCCATAATGGTTCTAGAAAGCTGCTGTTTGGCTGTTTGAGAGAATGAAGGAAGCGTCTGGGCTGTCGTCCTGCGGCTGAGTCATATCTACAGTCTAGTGAGGTAGAAATCTGCCAAATAAATTCCCGCTTGGATTCATTTAGTCCATTAGGACTCCCCCGAGAATTCGCCTTATAGCTTCAAGTCAAAATAATTTCATTAAGGCAGATTTTAATGTTTGCTCACACATTTCTGGCTAACTGCTCAACCTCAAATAATTTACGGATTTGTACCATACTGATTTTTGTCTTGTTTTGTGTCTGTTCGTTTGTTCTGAAATTTGAGTGATTATTATGCATAACATTGATTTGGATGGATAGTATTTTGGTATCATTTTTCTTTTATTTGATAATGTTTCTGAAGAAATAATAAATAAACATATGGGGCCCTTTTTTAACGATCAAAGCGCATTGGCGCATAGTCAAAACGACATATCCGATGCCACATTTGCTAATTTAACAACGGGAAAAATGGTTTGTGCACCAAGCGCACCACCTAAAAGGGTTGTTCCTATTCTCATAATGAGTAATGGGTGTTTTGGGCATAACATGCAATAAACCAATGAGAGTCTCAGCTCTCATCCCTTTAAAAGCCAGCTGCGCTTTAAGGTTTATATAAAAAAATTGTGTTGTTTTCATTTGTATTGAAACTGTTATTTTTTGGTATTAAAACCTTTAAAAGTCGTTTTCTTTCAGTCATGGAAGTAAAATTAGTAGGCTTTTAATTTCTGTAAATGAATGGATAGCCTACATGATCTGTGTTATCTCAAAAATATTTTACAAACATGCAAGAAAAGGTTATACAGTACTCTAAAAATATTTGTAACAAACAAGAGATAAAGAATTTACAAACGTGTTGAGAGCCGAAACGTTTCAGCACTCGGACAGCGCCGTGAGTGTTTTGAAAAGCATTACTTAAATCTCATATCCACAGGTACAGAGTCATCATATACAATAAATCCGTGCGGTTGCATTTAAAAAAAAAAAAATAATAAATGCAATATTTACATTTCTTTAAAGCAAAACATTTAATTACTTACCAGGCTACAGGTAAGGCTGCTCTTTTACGCCTTCTAATGTCTCGTAATCAGTCCTCATTTATGTCCAAGAGACTCAATAATAATCTTTCACATTTTAACCCTTTGATCAGATTTTAAAATGTTTATGTGCTGCTGCGCATCCATGTGATAAGCAAACGTGCGTTGTTGTCCCGTTTATTTGCGCTAATTATCCTACTAACGCGCTCATTAAATAACAAAAACAATATTGCGCCATTGACTTTAGACCAGGTTTTAGTTGGTCAATGGTGTAGTCTATTTTAGTTGCCCCAAAATAGCAACGCGCCAACAATGCGCCTGAACACACCTCGTTTTTAGACCAGAACGCCCATGGGTGCAAAATTGCATTTGCTATTTAAACGATGTGGCGCTAAACGTAAAAATGATCATTGTGCCGGGTTGAAACTAGCAAAAGCAACGTGATCTCATGAGAATACGTGTGTATTTTTACATTTCAGTGTGGTTGTACAATACTTACATTTACTTACGTTTAAAACACACTGAAACGTACAATATCGACGTTTTGACAGGACTAATACGTAAATTATTTACGTATTTACAGCTTTACAAACGTACAAATTTGTACATAAGTTATTCCTATTCATAAATATTAAAATCGTGGGCATTGGCATTTCTTACTCATAATAATTACATGTTTTTAGTCATATTTTCTGACTTATTTATTGAAGACAGTTTACC
Source organism: Paramisgurnus dabryanus (assembly GCF_030506205.2). Taxonomy (NCBI): domain Eukaryota; kingdom Metazoa; phylum Chordata; class Actinopteri; order Cypriniformes; family Cobitidae; genus Paramisgurnus; species Paramisgurnus dabryanus. The sequence continues at coordinate 26,338,978 of NC_133340.1, read as the reverse complement.
CATTTACCTAATGAAATGATTATGAAATTCAGAGAATTTCACAATATTTAACATTTTAAAACTTTAAAATAACATTTCTGTATTTAGATTTAGTTTGTTTCAAAAACGCGTTTTCTCCTGCTGTCTTCAATCCAATACATTATTATTACTACTAAGCAATAATTACAACAAAATACAACATAAATTCACAAAAGATGTTACTTTTATTCATTTGCTGTAATACACATCTTTAAAATTCATACGATTGCGAGGAACAGATCCAAATCCAGCCCTTTATCCAGCGATCTTGATCCGAGTTCTCATCAGCAACCGTAAAGTCAGATCGCGCGTTCGTTTATGTGAATTCAAATATCCCGCCTCAAGAAGCTTTACGACACATTGCTTTACGGCAGTGATATCAAAAGCTCATTGGCTCTTTGAGTGCCACGTGACATATTTGCGTCATTTCCATTTCCGTTGATACCTTCGAAATTAAAAAAGCGCGCCGTGACAGAGGGAAGCCGGATCAACGCTGATCAAACTCTTGGATTAATAACTTTAATATTTTTTACTTTACTTCATATACTCCAGAGAGGACCACGGCTGCAGCACATCGTCATTATAACTACTTTTGGTACTGATTTTAATATTCGCAATAAATAAGTTGTTGTGATTACACTTGTCTGTCTGTTATGCTTTTTTAAACAGTAAGGTTAAATGATTTTAATAAACTGTTTTGTGTAGGACGGTAGCACCTTAAAATATCTTTTGAATGCTATATTGTTACTAATATGTTCCTAAAAATATCTGTCCTTTACGTTGCATAATATAAAAAGAATACACTTAGTACTTAAACATTTTGTATAAAAAGAGTTTGGGTTTAGGGTAAGGTTTGGGGTTAGAGTAAGATTTGGGTTTAGTGTAAGGTTTGGGGTAGGGTTAAGGTGGTAACATATCGCTAAAATGGTTAAACGGAAATTATTCAGCAATCTTTATGGAATGAAAGATACGTAAAAGTTTTACGTTTTTTAGCTGTGAAAACATAATAATGCTACGTTTAAATGTTGTAAATACGTCTACATTGTACGTTTTAGCATCTATTTAAATGTACAAAAAATACATTTTTTGTTTTTCAAAGTTACGTGTTAATACTACGTACTAACAGTGAGACCAGGCTGGCAAAAGACAATTGTGTTGTTTGGTGTATAAATTCTGTTACAGTGCCATTTTGATTGTACCTTCAAGAATTTGATAAATGAAGTTTAAGTAAGTTCAGGAGAAGCATGGTTATGTAATCCAAACAATAAACACGAAGAGGTCTTTACAGTATATATAGCCGTCCCTCACCTCTGTCCCGTGACACCTCTGTCCCTCTCTCTGCTGGTACTGTATATTGAGGGGGGTATGGGTTCCAGTTAAAATTCCATGCCAAATATGCTTTATTATCATATTACCCTGTTGATTACATGTTAATGCAACTCGCGAACTTCCCTTTCGACATATGTAAAAAAATCTGCAAACAGTCCAATACAACTTTCCTATTTTTCAATGACAACCTTACTATATGCTTACATTACACAGAGGCATTGAAATAGGTTCACAACACAGTACACGCGTATACCTATACCAGAACTATGAAGGTCACACTAAAATGATCGTGGACCTTGTTTTAAAATACATGGAAGCTGGTTCTCTTTCCTGAAGTTTGGCTTCTTTGGAAATTAAATTGAGTACATAAAGCCAAGATCAGCACAAGATGTGATTAATATGTGACCCTGCCATTGCAAACCCAGCTAAAGTCATTTTTGTAATTGACTGTTTTCCACATAAAATCATCATAAATAATGTAAAAAAATATACTTGATATCTTTTATATTGTAAGTTAGTTGTGACTTTTCCTTTCAAAAAGGTCCAACATGTACCATTTTGGTACAGATATGTACCTTTGAGATACAAGTATATATCGCTAAGGTACCAATGGGTACCAAAAAGATCCATTTAGGTACAAAAGTGTACTTTTTGAAGGATATCACCCCATTGAAAACTTTTGTACATTCTTTACTTCATAAAATAAATGACTTTCTTACTTAGTATTATTGTCTTGTTTTCAGTAGAAATATCTAAAAAAAATTAAATTTAAGATTTTTCTTGATGAGGAATATGACCTAAGAAAATAAGTCTAGTTTATAGACAAAAAATATACAATTTAAGTGAATTTGTGCTTAAAACAAGCAAAATATCGGCCAATGGGGTAAGGAAAAAAATAAGTATAATAAAATAACTTTTCTTTTTTCTTAAACAGTTAATTAAAGCAAAATTATAAAACGGGCAGTTCTGGTTCTTCATTCTGATTGGTTGAAACGCGTTCTAAGCCGTGATAAAATACACCGGTAACCTCACAGTTCAGACCACATTACATAAGTATCACTGCGCCACTGACTGCGTATTGATTTATGAAAATAAACACCACAGTCTTAAATCATATTTTTAATTTGTCTACAATTGCACAATTAATGGCGATATCCAGATGAATGTCAATAAATATTGTTGAGTCATCTCGTCGATAAAGAGAAAACGTTGTCTGAGGATTTCATAACTCAAGTTCATACGTCCGCTATTATCCACTGGGTGGCGATCTTACCCAACTTAAACACTGACGCATTCACTGAAAACACCGTGTAGTACTGTTCATGGCTCCGTCTGAATCTGATCTCTTACTAAAGTTCTTCACAAAAATGGAATTATCTCCGCTTTTAATAAAAAAATTTGAGAGGTGATAAGAGATCAAATGAAGGTAGGATGAAATGTTTTTTTGTTTGTTTTTGTTTCAAAGCGGATGGTCTGTTCTTTCATTTGATATTTTATGTTTATATAAAGAAGATCATTTTCTGGAAGGCATTCAACTAAAACTGGGTGGCAACTTTAAAAAAAAACGGGGAAAGAGTTCAGCATGCTTCCAAACATATTTGATCATCACTTCAACAGTTGCACGATATAAATGTTAATGTATAAATTAGATGAATGGTGATTTATAAAATAAACACCACAGTCTTAAATCATATTTTCATTGTGTCTTTGCTGTGTCTGTGTTGGTTGGGAACTGCGCTCTGTTTCAGTCACACTTGATTCTGAGGAACTACTTTGTTTGGCGGAAGAGTAATATTTGTACTAATATAATTACAACTTTTTGGGGTTTTATTTTATAAAATCCCGCTAACGTTATGCATATGAAGTAACCGTTTTATAAACGCAATAAACCCCTCGAAGCGTTGGGTTACCAGTGCATTTTATAACAGCTAAGGGGGTTTAGGCACTCCGCTTCGCGTCGTGCCTAACAACGCCCCTTAGCTGTTATAAAATGCACTGGTAACCCACTGCTTCTCGGGGTTTATTGCTTTATTTTAATACCCTATTGGCAGATATTTTTGCTTGTTTTAAGCCCAAATGTTATTAAATTGTTTATTTTTTTGTCTAAAAACTAGACTTATTTTTTAGGTAATTTTGCTCATCAAGAAAATACATCTGGTTTAAGAATTTTTAGATATTTCTACTGAAAACAAGACAAAAATAATAAGTAAGAAAGTGTTTTTTTCCAGTGTTGTACCTTTACACTGCAAAAAATGATTTTCAAGAAAAAAAATTCTTAGAATTTTTGTCTTGTTTTCAGTAAAAATATCAAAATATTAATTAATCTGCCAATTATCTAAAAACTAAACTTATTTTCTTGGGTCGTTTTGCTCATCAAGAAAAAGCATCTTAATTTAAGAATTTTTTGATATTTTTAAATGAAAACAAGACAAAAACACTAAGATTTTTTTTTCTTGAAAATCATTTTTTTGCAGTGAATTCATGAGAGTTTATCTTACTATTACTTGACACACCAAGTATCTAAAAACAGAATGGATGAGTTGCAAATGTTTGAGGTCATGTGATCAAATGATTATAAAAGTGCAAAACAAGCCATTTTTTATCATCTTCTTTTCTATAAATAAGCTTTTTCCATTATAGGGTTGGGAGCTACAGTATGACAATGAAAAAAAATTCTATAAAAATGTATAATATGACCCCTTTAAGCTTATACAGTATGCAGTATATTTGGTTTCTATGTTAACGTAATGGAAATGGTGCATATCTTTAATAGATAAAGGTGCGGTTCACACTGTGCCTTCAATTACTTAGAAAAGCCCTACTAATAATGACCGGTTTAATGGCGACAGTGGTCTTAACCCATGACAAGTGATTTAAGCGGTGTGGTTTATTGCAGAAGAATGGACCTTTGAAAAGCACCGCACACAATGAATCAACTATGTAATGGAATCTAAATCACAATGCCGAATCAGTTTTATTCAGAGAAAAGGCTCTTAACTGAGACGAGAAGAAACTGATTCACTTGGTTACACAGCTTTAAGTTAACAAGGCGAGTGATTGCATATTTTAACAACTGCCTGTTTTATTTCTCTCTCTCTCTCTCTCTCTCTTTCTCTCTCTCTCTCTCTTTCTCTCTCAGCTGTATAGCTCCTTTGACTTTGGTCGAAAGTGGCAACTTGTTCACGAGCGAGTGACTCCAAACCGTTTCTACTGGTAGGTGATACCGTCACAATCCCATCTCATCTCCATTTCTCAGACAATGTCACAGGCTTACAATTTTCTGGCCGAACAAGTTGAATTTGTGAAAGTGCTGGTTGACTTTGACGAGTTCTAAATATGTCGAAAGAGTTTGAGTGGTCGAAAAGATGGATACAGGCACTGTTTTGGTCTTGTCCTGTGATCAGAAAATGGGCTGTTCCTGCATTCCTACAGGAATCTGCTCCACGTTATGAACTGTGAGACCTTTGTTACGCGGCACTTTTTCCATTCTGTATGAAGATGATGAATGATGCTAAGAAAGGATTAGGCGATCCTGATAAAATAATAAACAAATAAATATTAATAAACAAATAAATATTAATAAGCAAAGAATGTGAATAAACATGAAGATGAAGATGGAGAATAGCCGAAAGAACTATCATAAATTAAAAATTCTTAATCTCTGTTTTTTTTCTAAGGCACATCAGTGTGGTAAAGTAGATTTTGCTTAGGTTTTTTCTTTTGAGGAAGTGACCCAAGGAATAATATATGTCTTCTTAGTTTTGTAAAAGATCCCAAAAGTGTCTTAAATTAGATTCAAATAGCTGGCATGTCAAAGTGTGCAGTTCAATATCTGAGATTTTAGTGCATAACCAAAAAATACCAGCCTGGGGCCTAAACCATGAAGCCGGTTTAGTTGGTTAGCCAGGTAAGTTCAGGATTAGTTTGTGCAAATATTGGGTTATGGGTACCATGAAAATAGCTTGCACCAAAAAGGCCTGTTCACATTGGCTTGGTTTTGTCAACTAGAAACTAATCCTTTAACCCAGAGTTTGTTTAACCATTTCATGGTACAGACCCCTGATCTCACAATAATTTTTTTACATATTTTATGAATTGGCTAATTCGTATAAATTTGTACAATGTTAATAGTGCAAAAACTTACAATTTAATAAAAAGCAATAACAAAACCCCAGCCCTAACCCCAGCGTCACAGGGGCAAAGGCATAGGCAGCAGTGGCCTAGTGGTTCATGTAGGTTGTCTACAAACCGGAAGGTTGGTGGTTCAATCCCCGGCTCCACTGGACCAAGTGTCGAGGTGTCCTTGAGCAAGACACCTAAGACCAGCTGCTCCCGACGAGCTGCCTTGCATGCCTGACACCGCCGTCGGTGTATGAATGTGTGAGTGAATGGGTGAATGTAAAGCGCTTTGGATGGCCATAGGTCTGTTAAAAGCGCTATATTTTTTTAAAGAAAAAAATTCTTAGTATTTTTGGCTTGTTTTCAGTAAAAATATCTAAAAAATTCTCAAATTAAGATGCTTTTTCTTGATGAGCAAAACGACCCAAGATAATAGGTCTAGTTTTTACACCAAAAAAAATTTGAAATTTAAGTGATTTTGTGAATAAAACAAGCACAAAAATCTGCCAATGGGGTAAGCAAAAAATCTTGATCATTTTTCTTAAACACTAAATGTCACGACGTGGGAGTGGAGGGAGGACACAAACGCAGAGTTCGGAAAATAAATAACATTTAATGATAAAACTGGAAATAATAACACGAGGAGTAACAGGTAGCAAAACACAGGAACATCAAAATGTGAAACAGGAACAGACAAGGTGGTAATGACAATGATCCGGCCAAGAGTGTGACACAAACACTGGTATAAATACACAAAGACTAATGACACACAGGTGGAATGAATGATGTGATAATTAACAAGTGTCCAGGTGATGACAATATAGAACAGACACAAAACATGACACGGATCACCGTGACACTAAATTCAAGAAAATTTTGCTTACCCCATTGGCAGATTTTTTGCCTGTTTTATGCACAAAATCACTTAAATTGCATATTTTTGGTCTAAAAACTAGACTTATTTTCTTGGGTCGTTTTGCTCATCAAGAAAAAACATCTTAATTTGAGAATTTTTAGATTTTTTACTGAAAACAAGATTTTTTTTTTCTTGAAAATAATTTTTTGCAGTGTACAAAAATGTATGAATGTGGTCATACCAATTAAAACACTGCAAAAAATGACTTTATGACTTTGTCGTGTTTTCAGTAAAATATCTAAAAATTCTTAAATTAAGATGCATTTTCTTGATGAGCAAAATTACCTAGGAAATTAAGTCTAGTTTTTAGACAAAAAATATAAACTTTAAGTAAATGAGTGCTTAAAGCAAGCATAAATAAATAAATAAAAAACCTTCCAATGTAATAAGGAAAATTATTCTCGAAATAAATGTACTTTTTTCATAAACACTTAATTCAAGAAAATATTTTTTATTCCATTGGCAGATTTTTTGCTTGTTTTAAGCACAAATTCGCTTAAATGTTATTTTTTTTGTCTAAAAACTAGACTTATTTTCCTAGGTCATTTTGCTCATCAAGAAAATGCATCTTAAATTAAGAATGTTTAGATATTTTTACTAAAAACAAGACGAAATTACTAATTAAGTATTTTTTTAGTATATGAATGAGCAACCTGCATACGAGTTGACATGAGATAGCGTTGAAACTACAGGTTATGCTGTGCAATTTTGTTTTAAGTGCTCCAATTCGTCTTTTATTTCCCCCAGCAAATAAAAACTAACATGGCTTGGCAAACTATTTTTTGGGGGATAATTTGTTCTTCTGGCATTTAAAATAAATTGAGATGTAAGGGAAAAATACTTACGTGGATCATTTAAATACGCTCCTTTTATAAATGTTGTGTCTGAAAGGAAAACTACTACAAATGCATGCGATAAGGTCAGTCGCAAAAATAACGCGGCCACACCTTTAAAGCGCTAATTATCCACTACACGTCTTTAGTAATCCAGACAATTGTTATTTAACACCTAAATGATGGTGTATGCAGGAACAAGCTATTAGTTAATCTGGTCCTTCATCTCTAGCTAAGCACAATCTAACTTTAGTTCTGCTTTTATCCTGTTCGGTACAACATCATCACGGTTTAACAATTGTGGAAATAATCAAGTTATTGTTAAATTGTTACAAAGATATTGAGACAATCCTAAATAATGTATTAAAGGTACAGTATGTGTTTTTAACGGCATCTAGTTGTGAGACTGGGAATTGCAACCAGCCTCAATTTCAAAACCAGTTAGAAGCTACAGTAGCTGCCACAGTACAAATATGTCGTCGTCTTAGACAACGTAGGGACGAAATGCGCTCCGTAGAGCAGTTTGTCCGTTTACGCTACTGCAGAAACATGATGGCGACTTCCATGTAAAGAGACCCACAGTGTACATAGATAAAACGGCTCATTGTAAGGTAATAAAAACAACACAGTTTATCATGTATGGTCTTTATACACCACTGATAATATTGTATTTCTGTCAAGAGATCTAACTTCTGAAAAGTTACACATTGCACCTTTAAAACTCAAGGTCTTTCGTTGATGCAACTCAGTGCTGGCCACTACAGGACGTTTAAACTCCTGGGAAGACAGCAGAGGTTTAAGCTGGTTTGTTTAAAATTCCTTCGAGAAGCCCAGATAAAGTATGAGGTTTGGTCTGCTTGAGTCTAGTAAATGGAAGGGGTTGTTTAAGAGGTGTGTTATAGTGTGAAAAGATGTACTACACACATTCTTACTTCCAATAGTCTCATTTCTGCTGTACTCAGTCTCTAACAGTCCTCATCCCACGACTGTGTACACCCACAAATATCAGTCTTTTGTATCTACAGTACTCTGTACTTTGATTCCATTTTCCATCATGTGGCATTTGGGGAAGTGGCACCCTGCAACACTTTTACTTTGCTGGAAGAAACAAGGCTTTAGTAAGACATCTGTGAAGAAGCACATTTTTTGAAGGAACATTTTTTGTCCTTGTGATAAAGCCTCTTTCTCCTTGCTCTGGTGTGTCTCTATTGCAGGTCAGTGACCGGTCTGGACAAGGAGTTAGATCTAATACACATGGAAGCTCATACACCTGATAGCAGTGAGTCTTTCTTTCTCTTTCTTTCTTTCTTTCTTTCTTGTCTTAAATTGTATTAATGCGGTTGCTATCTATCCATCCATCCATCCATCCATCCATCCATCCATCCATCTTTCTTTCCTTATATAATTCTACTTAAAATTTTAAGAAACACATTTGCTGTTAATTTTCAGGTTTCCATCTAGGGGTCATTTATACGACAATGATGAACCATCAACGGGAATGTTTTGGGGGTTTGTTTACACAACGCCGGAATTTGGGGGTCTGAAACTTTTAAAGATGGGTTTCAAAGTGCAAGTTTTTGAAAATGATGCCTTGTCGTCTTCACATGTGAATCTGTGAGAACAGCGATGTCATGCGAATGTGTTAGTTCAGTAGTATAACCAAAACAACAATAATTGCCTATAGGACTGTGTTTGTGCAACTCAAGATATTGAGTCTATTAACTCTTTTCCCGCCATTGACGAGTTACCTCGTCAATTGACCTATGGCTAAGCCACGCCCCCAAATGCGATGAGAATCACACTGTGAATAGCAACCTAATACATTCGGACATTCTTTCCTTTCACATCCATTGAAATGCATTGCAGTCAGTTCTCATTCGTTTTTTAAATGTTTTTTCTTGTCATTTTAAGTTTAAAATGTTCATACGGTGTGCATGGGGTACATGCAACTCCGACACTTGGTATCCCGAAAGGCTGGGCGACGATGTGTATTTTTAACCATTTCCCAAGCCACATCTCAACCGAGATAAGTGTATGCTTCTAGATTAAGTTATGCGGTATACCACAACACCAACTAAAGGTGGATAAATTGAACAAGGATGTTTACATCTGTTCTAAGCTAAGTCAACAACGTATTTGAACGTTATGCTTAACATCTCTAACGTAACGTTAGCCTAACATTAGAAAACGTTAACATTAGCTTCTAGCTGCGTTGTACATCATGTCACTTAGCTTCATTAACGTATCTGTAAATAACTGAGATGATAAATGTTATTTGTAATAGCAATGTTGTGCTAAATGATTCATGCTAACACTGTAGCACCAAACTAACGGAGAGGTAATTTACTCTTGGTAAAGATGGTAAAAAAAGGCTTGTCCTGGAAACATATGCTGAAGCTTTTTTTTCGAATTTTTCAACAATAAAATTATTAATATAACCCTCCAATGCATAGTTAAGGCCCTTTTGGTAACTTCAAGATGATATATAGTCTTTCTGTCTCCAAAAAAAATCATCAATTGCCTCCTGTGAAATGTCTCCTACTGTGACAGCTGCCATAGTGCCTTTCCCCGAATGTTGATTGTTTGTCCGAGTTTGTGGAGGGGGCGTGGCTTAGTCATAGGTCAATTACGACAAAAATTTTCCCTGCCAATGACGCTTCCCTGACAAGTTTTATGGTAATCTGTAATTCACCTATTATCCACTAGGTGGCGCTCTTACTCAAATTATAAAAAACTGAAGCATCAATTAATTCAACAACAAAGAAAAGTCTGTGTATTTTTTGATCATCGTTCTAAATCTGATCTCTATTCTTTACAAAAATAAAATTATTTAAGCTTTTTGCTCAATTTATTTATCATTAATTGTATTTTTGAAGAAACCTACCATATTTGAGAGGGTATTAAAAAAGAGAACAAATGAAGAAGAACTGTTTTGTTTGTTTGTTTGTTTAAAAGCAGAGGGTATGATATACTGTATGTTTATATATTAATAAAAGAAAAATTTCATGTAAGGCATTTTGTGAAACGTTTGTGAAAATCACAAAAAAAAAATGCTGGCGGGCATCTTTTTTTTTTTTTTTAAAGGCTGGCGCGGAATGAGTTAATGTTTTGCCGCTGTAGTCCAGGGGCACTTGTAGTAATAAACTTACCTCATGATGCTTTCGCCATCTTGATTGTTTGTATATTTCATTCTGTAGAAGTTGTGTATGTGCGCAGGCTTGTAGTGTTTCTTTACAAGGTAACACTGCCATCTACAGGCCTGGTATATGATGTAGAGTGGGTTTATTCATCTTTGTGGAACGATCTTTTAGACAGATCTTTTTGACAGGGTTGTTGTGTATATACACTATAAAAAGTGAAAGTTTGATTAACTTAAAAAATTACTTTAATTGGTAATAATTCCTTACATTTTATATAGCGCTTTTCTCAATACTCAAAACGCTTTACATATGAACGGGGGAATCTCCTCAACCACCACCAATGTGCAGCATCCACCTGGATGATGCGACGGCAGCCATATTGCACCAGAACACCCACCAGCTTATTAGTGGAGAGGAGATAGAGTGATATAGCCAATTAGTATGAGGGATGATTAGTAGGCCAAATTTGGCCAGGATGCCGGGGCACACCCCTACTCTTTTTCAAATGACATCTTGGGATTTTTAATGACCACAGAGAGTCAGGACCTTGGTTTAACGTCTCGTCCGAAGGACGGTGCTTATTTTTGACAGTATAGTGTCCCCATCACTATACTGGGGTGTTAGGACCCACACAGACCACAGGGTGAGCACCCCCTGCTGGTCTCACTAACACCACTGCCATCAGCAACCCGGTTTTTCCCAGGTGGTCTCCCATCCAAGTACTGACCAGGCTCAGCCCTGCTTAGCTTCAGTGGGCAAGCTGTCTTGGGCTACAGGGTGATATGGCTGCTGGTAACACCTTTAAATAAAATACATTTAATACAACTTAAAATGTTATGATTTTAAGTGAAATATTTAAGTTATATCATTCCCCGCCATTGACGAGTTATTTCGTCAATTAAGAGAAAACATTTGCCTGAAAAAACGTGATCCTGTTTTTATGGTAATCTCTAATACTGTGATTATCCACTAGATGCCGCTCTTATTTTTATTTTTTTTAACTATAAAAAACTGAAGCCAAAAAATATTTATTAATTTTACACTTTACGTATGTTTTGATAATTGTTCTGATCTCTAACAAAATTCCTTCACAAAATGCAACTATTTCAGCTTTTTGCTCAAAATTTTGTATTTTTGAAGAAAAATACACATAATTAAGAGTTTATAAACAAAGAAAAAATAAAGATAGGATGAAACGTTTTTTTTTTCCATTTTTTGTTTGTTTGTTTATTTGAAAGCAGATGATCTGTTCTATCATTTGATATATTTGTATGTGTATATATTTTTAGAAGAAAATTTTCCTGGAGGGCATTTTGTGAAACTTTTGTGAAAATCACAAAAAATGCTGGTGGGCAACTTAAAAAAAAATATATATAAAAAAAAAATCATTTTTAGGTGTTTCCCATTTAAGTAATTTGAAAGTTTTTTTACCTTACGTTTTCTCACTTTGTGACATCATTTGTTATTTAAACTTGGCCTTAGAGGGCTTTTTGGGAAAACATTAGATGAGAGCAAGGCTGAGGATAATAACATAATGACACAACAACTATAAAAATAAAGGATCTTCGTTCTTAAAAAGAAAACACATTCTTTCTAACCTTTTAATAGTCTGTGGTATGTTATTTCCACTACTTTATTGTAACATAAAGGCTCTGCGGATGTTAAAGGTTCTTTATGGCACCATACAGCGCGAGAAATAACCTTTCATGACCCCTAAAAGACCTAGACTTTCTCTCCATCTGTCTGTCTGTCTAACTCTATCTTTTTCATATTGGTTAATGTCGGACACATTATTACAGATCTTACATCACCTAATGTTCTCTGTTGCTGAGGTATGATGAGAGATTCCAAGAACCAGATAATGGTTATTGGACCAAAGGCCTCGGCAGAATCTAATTAACAGCTCCAGTCCTTTCTTTCTGTCCCTCTCACATCTCTCCTTACAACAGATTGTCAGTATGTGACATGCAGAGCTCACGCCTGCTCCGAGTCCAGTAAGACGTACCCATTTCCTGGCTATATTGAGACCAACTCACTCGTGGTTCAAGATGAATACATGTTCGTGCAGGTACGGATCAGGTCTTATGTGAATCATATCATATGTACTGTACAGGGTTGCTGAATACACTGAATACTTTTATTGCAACTATACAACGAAATGTAGTGCTTCTCAGTTATACATGTATGAGAAAGACATACAGATATGGACAAAAGAAACATACATAATAATAATGCAAAATCCTTTACACTCATTGCATGTTTGTTTGTTTATTATTTCGGTTAATTTGATCATGCGTTTAGCTGCCTATAAATTGTGGGGTGTGAAGTGTAACAAGTGTGGAAATCCTCAGGTGTTTGTGTAAATAAACAAATGGATTTAACAATAACATTCCTCCTAAGACTTTCCTCACAGGGGGTAGTTGTCACACTTCTTAATACAGTAAAATTGTTTATATAGGTTACATTTTACAGTTATGCAACTTACAGTGCATGCAATCTATACATTTCTTTAATAAATATGTGTGATCCCTTACCAATTGAGCTACAGAAACACCCCCCCCAAAAAATAAACTATATATATATATATTAATATCTGTACACTCTTGAAAATGTACGTTTTAAGTGTTCTTTACCGTGGTACCATAGAAGAACCATTTTTGGTTCCCCAAAGGACATTTCTTGCTAAGGTACTTAAAGGTACATTCCACTTTTTTAAAAATATGCTAATTTCCAGCTCCACTAGAGTTAAACATTTGATTCTTACAGTTTTGGAATCCATTCAGCCGATCTGGCGGTACCACTTTTAGCATAGCTTAGCACAATCCATTGAATCTGATTAGACCATTAGCATTGCACCTAAAAAATAACAAAACTGTTTCGATATTTTTCTTTTTAAAACTTGACTCTTCTGTAGTTAGATTGTGTACTAAGACAGATAGAAAATTAAAAGTTGTGATTTTCTAGACAGATATGGCTAGGAACTATACTCTCATTCTGGCGTAATAATCCAGGACTTTGGTGCCGTAACATGACTGCAGGAGGATTAGTGATATAACGCAGTGCCTGAAAATAGTCTGCTTGGTTACTTTCGATAGCAGGGGACTATTTTTGGGCACTGCATAATATCACTACGCCTGCTGCAGCCATGTTACAGTAGCAAAGTCCTTGATTATTACGCCAGAATGAGAGTATAGTTCCTAGCCATATCTGCAAAAAAAAAAAAAATCGCAACTTTACATTTTCCGTCGGTCTTAGTACACGAGGTAACTACAGAAGTCAAATTTTTAATAGGAAAAAAAACAAAACTCTATGGGTATTTTTTTGCGCGATGCTAATGGCTAATCAGATTCAATGGATTGTGCTAAGCTATGCTAATTAAAATAACTAGCTCCTGGTATAGCGACTGACTCATGTTCATTGGTTCAAATCGCAACTTTACATTTTCCATCGGTCTTAGTACACGAGGTAACTACAGAAGAGTCAAATTTTTAATAGGAAAAATATCAAAACTCTATGGGTATTTTTAGCGCGATGCTAATGGCTAATCAGATTCAATGGATTGTGCTAAGCTATGCTAATTAAAATAACTAGCTCCTAATATAGCGACTGAAGCATTTTCATGAGAGAGTGTGTTTCCAGCGTATGGGGTAGCCTACGATGCGTAGTGGAAAATGCTGAAAAATGACCCTTTCCTGACCAGTGTTTGTTTTCTTTTTGTGCCTCCGTGTTCATCTTATGTAGTCTGTATAGTCTCCACTACAAAAAAAAAACACTACTTTGTGCAACAGAAAATTTTTATAGATGTTAAAGGTTCTTTATGGAACCATATACAGCCTGACTTAGAACCTTTATTTTTAAAAGTACATGCAGAAAACACATTTCTATAATTGGACTCGACTCAAATCTTACAGTTACTGAGATATAGCTTGTGACAATATTTCCTCATACCGACTAGCCATGTTTATTTCCTGTACAGATTCAGCAGCCCCTACATTAAATTTATTCAAAGTGGATTAAAATGGATTACATTGTTCTAACTTCTCTCATATGTAGGATATTGCTGACCGCTTTGTTCATTTTCTGTTGTGTAAGTTGCCAAAAGGAAACCCTTTATCCAAATGCATATTGTTCTAGCCAAAGTATTTCAGACAAGTAATCAAAGCAATGCACAGCACGTCTAACATCCATTGTTACGGCCTTTTGAAACTCTTTAGAGCAGAGACAGAAGCAAATGGTACCTTTCAATTATCTTTAGATTATATAATGGCATCCACAATTAATGAAAGTCTAACAAAAAAAGCTAAGCTCTCCACTTCATTCTTTCCGATAAGGATTTCCCAGAAGAACAGGCCGGTTGGGATCTCTCTGCGTATTCTTACGGAGAACCCACTGGGAGCTATGTTTGCTTTTATTTCCTGTAGCAGAATAGCGATGCTGTTGCACACAATCTTGCAAAAGTCACACCGACTTTATTGACCGAAATTCTGAAACTAACAACTTGCTATTACTACATCAAATTGAACTAAAAACCTAATTGTGAAACGGAGGACTATATTTTGTGTTTCTCATTTGAAAACACTTTGGTTAGAACGCGTCGGTGTTTTGTGAGGATGTTGCTGGAACGCTGGAATAAACAGGGTTTGATTTATTAGACTTGTCTGAGATCATGCACCTTGTTGGAGATAAAAGACCAAAGATATTGTTTTAGTTACTTGCCTTCTTTCATTCGGTGACTGAGCAATAAGTGGGATCCAAAAATACCCTATGGGACTTTTACACTGACAGTGATTAAATTGTTTTTTTCTGCCGTATCCAGTTGTGTTAGAAGACGCATCAGGTGATCTTCACCTGATTTTTTCACTTTTGTCGTCTGGCTATTAATTTGCATTAAAGGGATAGTTCACCCAAAACAGAAAATTCTGGCATTTATTCACTCTCATGTTGTTACAAACCTGTATAAATTTCTTTGTTCTGATGAACACGAAATAAGATATTTTGAGGAATGTTTGTAACCAAACCGATCAGAAGTCCCACTGATTATTTTTTTTTACCTACTATGGATGTCAATGGGGCTTCTGATCAGTTTGGTTTCAAACATTCCTCAAAATATTTTCCTTTATGTTCATCAGAACAAATAAATGTATACACAATGCAAAATTGACTTTCTTACTTAGTATTTTTGTGTTGTTTTTAGTAGAAATATCTAAACTTTCTTAACCCTCTGGGGTCTAAGGGGTTTCAAGATGTATTTTCTTGATGAGCAAGAAAGTAACTCTAGTTTTTAGACAAAACATATCAAATTTAAGTGAAGTTATGTTTAAAGCAAAAAATCTGCCGAATTTACTTAATACAAGACAAATTCTGCAAAAAAAGTCTTATTCCATTGGCAGATTTTTTTGCTTGTTTTAAGCACAAATTGGCTTAAATTTGATATGTTTTGTCTAAAAACTAGAGTTTCTTTCTTATGTCATTTTCTCATAAAGAAAATACCTCTTAATTGAATAATTTTTAGATATTTCTACTGAAAACAACACAAAAATATAAAGTAAAAAAGTCCTTTTTCCTTTTCATTCCTTTACACTGCAAAAAAAAAAATGATTTTCAAGAAAAAAAAATCTTGGTATTTTTGTCTTGTTTTCATTAAAAATATCTAAAATTTTTAAATTAAGATGCTTTTTCTTGATGAGCAAAACGTCCCAAGAAAATAAGTCTAGTTTTTAGACCAAAAATAACAAATTTAAGTGATTTTGTGCATAAAACAGGCAAAAATATCTGCCAATGGGGTAAGCAAAAAAATAATTTTTCTTAAACACTAAATTCAAGAAAAATGCAAGAAAAATTTGCTTACCCCATTGGCAGATATTTTTGCTTGTTTAATGCACAAAATCACTTAAATTTGATATTTTTGGTCTAAAAACTAGACTTATTTTCTTGGGTCGTTTTGCTCATCAAGAAAAAGCATCTTAATACAATAATTTTTTGATATTTTTACTGAAAACAAAAATACTAAGAATTTTTTTTCATGAAAATCATTTTCTGCAGTGTATCATTTGATTGTTCAGAACATTTTAACCAAATGCTTTCAAAAAGTGGTGGGGACAAAATCAGCCATTTCAAAAAGTGGTGGGGACATGTCCCCAGTGTCCCCAGTGTAAATGACATCCATGGCTGTGAGGGGTTAGTTGTAACACAGCGTAAACCCACCAAAAAAGTTGCTAAGAGCTGTAGAAATATTTTAAAACGATGCTTTGTTTTAGTCAACAAGACACTGATTAATATGAGAAAGCATTGGATTTGGTATCTTACACACCCAACTTAGAAACCGAAAAAACATATGATGAAAAAATGTACTTACATGTCACCAAAACACTCTTTCATCAATAACTCTCTGGAAAAACATTATACATTTCCAATCATTTGCGAGAGATCATCTTTTGGCAGCATGAAAAAAAATACCAGAAAATTAAAACTCATCTTTGTGCAACAATGTTAACAATCCGTGTTACAACTAACCCTGCATTAGTTTTTGCCCCGCGCTCCCCTATATATTGATGTTTATTGGCTAATTTAGGTTTATTGTGAAGTTCCAAACATTGTTGAGAAGTTTCAAAACATTTATTCCCAACTCTCTTGGAAGTCTCTCAGCAGAGCAGATAACAAACCCTGCCAATAATGGCTAAATGCTAAATCCCAATGTTTTGTGATGTTGCATCACAGTCCAAAGAATGTGAAACAGACAAATCGATAATCCCAATTTCTTTCGAAGTTCAGCTGCCTCTGGAAGCGATCGATCTCTTCTGCCTCATCTTTCTGTTGCATACAGAGATGCTCGTTGAAAATGCTGTTTGTTTAGAAGTTTCATCAGTCTCTCTCTCTTTCTCTCTCTCTCTCTCTCTCTCTCTCTCTCTCTCTCTCTCTCTCTCTCTCTCTCTCTCTCTGTGCAGCTTTTACCTTCTTCAAACCGTAATTGTTTTTGTCATATAATCATGGACCCATTTTATTCTCATGTTCAAATCAGTAGCCTGTTGTATGTGTATATGGCTTCTAAATGAAATTACAAAAAGAGGTTGGACAAATTAAAAGCGGGAATGAAGTACCTTTTGTGCATCGGATGAATTATGTAATTTATTTTCCACCCCCTTGTGCAGCTGTACTGTAGATATGACAAGACACTGACAGTTCCTGCTGCGTATGCTAACAATCGGTGTTGCTTTGCTACGCGCGCTATCATTAGCTGCAACAATCCCCCGCCGAGCGGGCCAGGCAGGCGCATTGCATGCAAGAATTACAGATTTCTCCTGACAGAGAATAATGAGAATATTGATCGTCCTACAAGATATTTACACCCTCCACTGGTGAAATGCAAAGGCCATCGATACACTAACACCAAGCGGTATCCTCCAAATCAAGGAGCGTTCCAGAATAACCTGGGCATTTGGATACTGAATCAGCGCTTTGAGTTTATAGCTCAGGTTGATGGTCTAGAACAGGCAATAGGTTAAAAGCTGAGTTTCTCATTAAATATACACAGAACTGAGATACGGCTGGATGGTTTAACAGTATATTCTTTGCAGCGCTACAAATGAGGCCGGCATTTGTATACTTTTTTATCGTATAAGCAAAATTGCAACGAAGAAACATGGAGTACGAATTACAAAGCGTAGTTTAAATGAAAGGAAAACACCACCGTTTTTTACCATGTTTTACCTCAACTTAGATCAGGGGTTCCCAAACTTTTTTTCCTGCGCACCCCCTTCTATGTCCCAACCGGGTTGGCGCACCCCCAATCCCCATTTAAAAAAAAATCCAAAAAAGCTTTATTTTCTCACCATAAATACTCATGTTTAATCATGCGCAAATAACCAAGGGCCGGTTGCACTAGCCGGACGTTAAGAAGTTGGGTGTAATAGTCCTACGTCGGGCTTAGCTACGTCCAACATTGTGAAAAATATTTACGCCTATTGCACCATCTGAAACTACGCTCAGCGTAGATGATGCGCGCCCCCGTGTATGCGTTTAACCACTGTGATATTTAGACGCCATTCGAGTTTACTATGGTAAAAAACGTACACTTACTGCCGTCAGCTAATAGATGACAAATGAGAGGTTTCCTCATGTTTACCAGTGCGTCACGTGCAGACCCATCAAACACATTAACGAAAGCCTTTACTGTTCGCACAAAAGGTGTATAATAGTTTGCAGATTCATTATAACAGCTCAAGTTTCAAACAAAATTAAATGAAAGCTTTTAATAAGTTCTCTACAGTAAGTATTTATGTATTTTATTATATTACATTACATTTTTCCTCTCGCGCACCCCCTGGTGGCAGCTCGCGTACCCCTGGGGGTGCGCGTACCACACTTTGGGAATCCCTGACTTAGATGAATTAATACATACCCATCTTTTTTTTCAATGCGTACACTTTTAATCTTTGTACAACGCTTCATGAATGTGTTAGCATTTAGCCTAGCCCCATTCTTTCCTATGGCTCCAAACAAAAGTTATTTTGTGCCACCATACTTACTCGTGTAATTACTCACGTAACAGTCTTAAAATAGGGAAAACATAGAAGTGTTTGGTGGCTTCTAAATTCATCCCTGTTTGGATCCATAGGAATGAATGGGGCTAGGCTAAATGCTAACACATTCACAAGGCGTTTTACAAAGATTAAGTGCGCGCATTGAAAAAAGATAGGTATGTATCAATTCGTCTAAGTTGAGGTAAGAACATAGTAAAATATTGAAAAACTGTGGTGTTTTCCTTTAAGCATTAATGTCATTAATAACACACTCACGTAGAAATAATTGATGACGGGCTGCTGAATTATTAAAAAATTTGCTTTGCATCGTGCCGCATTAACACCGTGGGTTATTATTTTTAAATAATTCAAAGGACAGGCATCAATTATTTGTCTTATACCACGGTTACCACAAACATTGCTCTGGTGGTTATTTTAACCCTTGTGCATTGTTCAAATTTACTACCCTTTCGTGTTGTTAGTGGATGAAAACATCCACTAAATTCAACGGCTATAAAAATGTATCGGATGAATATTTTTTCCAAATTTTTTTACATAAATCTGTTAATCAACCTCAGTACTGATCAAAACTACAAAATCTTCACAAAAATTCAATGATTTTAACTCTTTAATTGCCAAGTTTATAAGTGGTGTCACTGATTTGGGGAAAAAACACACACAAAATGACCGATTTTCAATATAAAATGTGATTGTAAACTGGATTTTTTTAAACCTTTTTCACAGTCTTGGGCATGCCAAAGATTGGTAAAAACATTGGCTTTGAAGCATTTTTAGATTTTGTGTAGCATCAGTTTTAATTTTTTTCTCCCTCATTTATTGTTAGTGGCTGTTTTTGCCCCATTGACTTCCATTATAACCACATTTTTTGATTGCAGAGCTATGACACCTTTTTATCATGCATTTTTGAATGTTGGTGTTTTTTCCTTTTGCTAAGAGGTCAAATTAGTCATTTTTACTGTTGATCACCATGTGGCACTATTAACCCTTTAGTAGCCCTGTGCAAAAACAAAGCTTAATTTCTGGCTTGTACATTGTGTTTTATGGAGTATAACTCCATAATAAAAGCATATTTGTGTGTGTGTGTGTGTGTGTGTGTGTGTGTGTGTGTGTGTGTGTGTGTGTGTGTGTGTGTGCGCGTATGTGTGCGTGTTTGTGTGTGTGTGTGTGTGTGTGTGTGTGTGTGTGCGTGCGTGCGTATGTGTGCGTATGTGTGTGTATGTGCATGAAAAAAAGATATTCTGTAAAAATCTTCTCTGCATTAGACATTAGATTTATGAACATCATTATTATGAACACATAAGTGTTTAGTCATTCCAACAGGACTTGCAGCATATCACTTGGTGCTCTCTGCAAGTTTGTCTGGAGGGACAGCAACTCATGCACGAGGGAGGTGAAAAGCTGTTTAGGAAAAGTCTTTCCTAGAAGACCTGGGAAAATCTCTGCAGCAATATTGAGGAGAGAGCATCACCCTCGCACACCAGTTGCTACTGCACTGGTGAGAGAGATTCAGTCTCCTGCAGCTGTCTGTCCAGACACAAATCCACAGACACCAGCAGGCACCAGCAGCTCAGGAGTGAAGAGGGGAACATGCAATTGGTGCAAAGAACAAACATGTCAGCACTTGCATCTGTTGTGGTGGACAAACTTGCAGAGAGCACCAAGTGATATGCTGCAAGTCCTGCTGGAAATACTGAACACACCCCCGGCACACATACACACTAAAAGTTAGTTTGATTGTTTAGTTCTCCATCCATCCTCTACTCTTGCTTCATTGTTCAATTTATTTGAAGTTGTTTTTGTGTTCATAATAAATGATGTTCATAAATCCAATGCAGAGAAGATTTTTACAGAAAATTTCCCTAACCCCAACCATCACAAAAACCCTTCTCCTACTTCACATTTTCAGGAAACATCATTTTGTTTGATTTATAAACTTGTTTCCTCATGGGGACCTCAAAATGTCCCCACAAGGTCACAAAGACACAGGTATTCCTATCTTTGTGGGGACAATTGGTCCCCACAACGTAATAATTACCAGGTACACACACACACACACACACACACACACACACACACACACACACACACACACACACACACACACACGTACATGCACAATAATATGCTTTTATTATGGAGTTATACTCCATATAACTCAATGTACAAGTCAGAAATTAAGCTTTGTTTTTGCACAGGGCTACTAAAGGGTTAATAGTGCCACATGGTGATCAACAGTAAAAATTACAAATTTGACCTCTTAGCAAAAGGAAAAAAATCCAACATTCAAAAATGCATGATAAAAAGGTGTCATAGCTCTGCAATCAAAAAATGTGGTTATAATGGAAGTCAATGGGGCAAAAACAGCCACTAACAATAAATGAGGGAGAAAAAAATTAAAACTGATGCTACACAAAAACTAAAAATGTTTCAAAGCCAATGTTTTTACCAATCTTAGACATGTTCAAGACTCTGAAAAAGCTAAACAAAAATCCAGTTTACAATCACTTTTTATATTGAAAATCTGTCATTTTGTGTGTGTTTTTTCCCCAAATCAGTGACACACCTTATAAACTTGGCAATTAAAGGGTTAAAATCATGGAATTTTTGTGAAGATTTGGTAGTTTTGATCAGTACTGAGGTTGATTAACAGATTTATGAAAAAAAATTTGGAAAAAATATTCATCTGATAAATTTTTACAGCCGTTGAATTTAGTGGATGTTTTCATCCACTAACAACACGAAAGGGTAGTAAATTTGCCCACGGTATATCGTTGAGTTTTTAAAAAATTTCAAAGCATTTTCTTAAAATATATGTAAATATAAGATTTGTCACCAAAAATCATTCAATTTGCTAAAACAGAGAGAAAGTTACGGCCAAATTAAGAGTAAAAAAAACTCTGTAGTGGATGAAAACATCCCCAACAACACATGAGGGTTAAGACATTTGACATGTCAGGTGTATGTTTAACAGAAAATAATCAACACCCATGGAACATTTCTCAACCAATCAGAATAAAGCATTCAACAGGCCCGTGATTTAAGTGTGTACAGTATAAATAGTTTTTGCGTCAAATAATGCAGTGTTCCTCCACGGTACGCTAAGGGGTTAAGCACATCTGGTTTAAATGTGATTAGTTTATTACATAGTCTACAGTTAAGATGGGAGATGAGACACAAGGTGCGTAAATGGTGAGGGAATTTTCATTTCTAGGAAAAACGCCTTTTATTTTTCATCTCTTAATTCTCCTAAAAAAATGTTTGCATGTTAAAAATGAATCATGCTGTACAACCAAATCTCATGCCAGTTTATACATATTTTATAAGGCGGCTAATTCAATTAATTTTTACGACCAACATCGTACAATTTTCTTTTTGACATTGGGTTTAGGGGTGCGGTTACGAATATGGTATCATTATTGTTGTTATTTTCTAATAATTGTATGTTTTGGTACAGTTCACTTCAGACAAATGTATACAATTTAGTAAACTCATAAAATGCATTCAAGTTTCAGGTTGTATTGTAATGTAAAAAAAAGCTAAATAATAGTCATGACTGTTTTTGAATGTTCCAGTTGTGTTGATTTACATTATTTGTTGTGTAAGATTTGTGTTGTTTTTTCCATGCAGGTGACCACAACAGGCAGGGCGAGTTACTACGTGTCCTATCAAAGAGAACCTTTTGTTCGCATTAAAATTCCTAAGTACTCCCTGCCCAAGGTAAGATACTAACAGTTGCTAATAATTAAATTCATTTTTTCTGTGATTTTGAAGCCATGATTGTGCTTATGGTGCGCAATATAACATGTGTTCATGTTTGTGTGTAAAAAAGCTGTATTTTTCACAACATGTATACCTATCTCTATAGCACCGTTTTTCAATATCTTAAAAACGTGTCTTCCTTGTTCCATGAAGTCCCTCCTTCAGAAATACGTAACGAGTTCTGATTGTGTAGTTTGTTTAGTGTGTTGTGATTCGACAGCCGCGCCTAGCAGAGCCGTTTGAGTCAAAGCTGGCGACTGATGTATTCATGTGGGCGGAGTTTAGTCAAAAAGCTCTTCTTTTGACGTCATTAAACCTGAAAGTAGACGGCTGTAGTCCAAACAGACTGTAGGCTTTGAAAGGGGAATTCTGTTAAAGAAAATATATCGCCTGCCAGTGAACTTTGAGCTTTATCATTTTGCAGGTATTATTTATGCTTTAACAGCAACATTACACACATAACTAAAGTTTGAAAAATGGGATCAGGGAAAACAGGACATTTAAAAGCATAGTTCATCCAAATAAAAAATGTGCTGTTTATTTACTCACCCTCAGGTCATCCAGCCTCTCAGTGCCACTTATAGAGCGGGAGCATCAAGCGCATGTCCTGGATGGTAGATGCTCTGCATTAACGCTAATAATAATGGTCACTCAAAAAAGTTTGTTCAATCAACCTAATATAATTAATGAACACTTTCCCAAATAATTAGTTTAGGTCTGTACAACAAGAATAAAATAAGTTAATTTAAAGGATAATTCTGGTATTTTACACTTTGAGTCTCATTTCTGGTTTGTTTTGAATGAACTACAGTGATGGACACAGAAATTTTGACAATTGGTCGTGTCTTGACTTTTTGACTCGTTTATAAGCGTCTCTTGACTGCTTCAGAATGGAAGTCAATGGCCATGCACAAACATGTCATTAAAACAACACTTAACGTTCATTTTTAAAACTGTACTACTCACCGAGTGGTGCGTGGTGTTCGTTGATGATTAAAAACAAATATATTGGCGCAATGTATGATTTCAATCCATGTTATTTGCTATAGTGGAACTATTTTTTCAGATACCTCACAACCACGTATATACTTCCGCTCTATATTTGAGTCTGAAGCGTTAGCACACTCCCGACCACTTGATGGCGACAACCACTTTGCCATACAAGTACGCTCTGTGTCTAGCATATAGACAGTCACAATCGAGCTCAACTTCAAACCTAAAGCTGGTCACTGAGCCATCAAATATGGGAAAAATTTCTTCTGAAAGAAACCGAGCGAAAAAACTACAACCACATGTAAACAGACCCTTTTCTGTTTCCCGGCGGCGGAGTGATATATCAGCACGCAGTGAGTCTTCCAAGAGAAGTCAATGGAATTTTACAAAATGCCAAATAAAACATGACAGAAACTGTATTTCGCTACACAACTTGTTTTTAATCATCAACGAACACCACGCACCACTCGGTGAGTAGCACAGTTTTGAAAATGAACGTTAAGTGTTGTTTTAATGACATGTTTGTGCATGGTCATTGACTTCCATTCTGAAGCAGTCAAGAGACGCTGCTAAACCAGTCAAAAAGTCAAGACACGACCCATTGTCAAAATTTCTGTGTCCATCACTGTAGTTCATCCAAAACAAACCAGAAATGAGACTCAAAGTGTTTAATACCGGAATTATCCTTTAAGCAACAAAAAAAAAATGTTACACTACCTTAATACATTTACATTTTAAAACTTTGTTTTTTTTTGCAAAATATCTTCTTTATTGTTCTATTGAAGAAAGAATTTTACCAAAATATCGGATGGCCTGAGTGTGACTACAGAAACAGAAAATTTTGTCATCATTTACTCACTCATGTTGTTACAAACCTGTATATATTTCTTTGTTCTGATAAACACAAAGGAAGATATTTTGATTCATGTTTGTAACCAAACCATTCGTGGACCCCATTGTATTCTTTTTTCCTAGTATCAAAGTGAATGGGGTCCACGAATGAGTAAATGATGACAGAATTATAATTTTGGGGTGAACTATCCCTTTAAAGATAATCTTAGCATGACCAACCTTTTGTCTCATGTGAGAGCATTTGTTTGTCAACATGTATTTTTATGTTGTTGCTGTTTGTGTGTAAAACTTTTTAATAAGGAAAAAAGTACATTTTTGAAGAGGATTGCGACATAAAAACTGCACGTTTCTCATTTTTTTATTTTATTTTGAAGCTAAACAACTAGTGCTAAATGTTTACTGTTGGATTTCTTCAGTCAGCAGGAGGGTATACATTCCAACACATGTTTCACTGATCCCTGCATGAACATGTAATCCTGTAGCTACTGCCCACTGAGAGCTAGCAGGGATCCTCGCTAATGACTTCTGCTTTCTTCAGTCTCCCTTTCTGTTTACATTCTCTTTTTTCACAGGACCTGCATATCGTAAGTACGGATCAGGGTCAGGTCTTCGCCGCCGTCCTGGAGTGGAATCAAAACGACACGTATAACCTGTACATATCCGACGTGCGGGGAGTTTACTTCACTTTGGCATTGGAGAACGTCAGGACGAGCCGCAGCCTCGGGGGCAACAGCATGATCGACCTTTACCAGGCATAACTTCATTGCTAACATGTTAACATGCTAACTACACGTTAGATGCTAGTTGTTCCTCGGGCCGCATTAAAATTCTTGTCAGACTGAACTTCTCGCACTGGTACTCAACCATCACCTACATTGTTTTAAGCCTCTGGGGAATAAGCAAGCGTAAATGAAAGTTAGCACATGAGACGGGGGCGATGAATTGAGTTGTAGTTAAATGTTGTTGAGGGCGGGCTTGAGAAGAAACGTTGTTAATTCATGAGGAGCTACAGTGGTCTTGAAATTAATATGATTAACATAATATCTTTGTAAAAGGTTACTTCAGCCAAAATGGACATTTTGTCATCCTCGCCCACATGTCATACAGAACTGTATATATTAGTATTTCAATATCGATCTGCCTTTATTTTTAATGCACGGCCAAATTCAAACACCAGAGTGCTTTTTGCTTTCCATATGAATTGGTTTGCCTATTGACTTCCACAAGGAAATCCATTCCCGCTTCCTCGTTGGCATTAAAACATTAGCATCAGAATATGGCTGCTCTCAGCATATATTGTATAAAATCGCTTTAAAATTAGCAGCTCTCCAGCAAGCACGTAAAAAAGTTGGGGTTTGAAATATTCTCGTCCCGTGTCCAAGGAGCTAAAAATGGTGTCCATTAGTGAGTGCAAGCGAGGATTCATTAATGCACCGGTTATGATGCGTTTCTCCACTGCTGTGCCAGGGCTGTCTCAATGCACGCTCACCGTGCCAATACTGAATCAGCAGTCCGTCCATATCTCTAATAGATTTCAGCAGTCTTCATTAATGCTTATTGAAAACTGTTAGGTGCGTTTTTTTTTTTATCAAAGCTCCAGATGGAGTCGTCGGATAGATGGTGTTTCTGACTAGACGTTTCTCATATTTATTTGTCTATTGATCAGTGAGCTGTTTTATTTTGCATTTTGTACACTCCATTTTTTGACAAATTGCTTGGTAATGTATATGATGTTTTTTGGCACGGCGTGTGCAATCTATTTTGGTGTTGTATTTTTGTCTTTCCTTTAATTTTTTATGATTATTTATGGTAATTTATTTCCAGTAAAATGACCAGCATGCTGATCAGCATGTTTAGGCGTACCCAACTGACTTCCCAAGTAGTTTAACCACCAAGCTTCATTAGAAAAAAACTACACTATACTAACACACTGCAACTGTGCCAACTATTTTGGTTGGGTCTGTAATGCCTTAGAAGCTTCCCAAAAACCTCTCTCAGAAAGCTATATTAGGGTGGGTGATTTCAGACGTGTGGTTTTGCACCTATTTGGCATCCCTTTGGGCTTAACTGGCAACCTCATTATTAACTGCAAGCACTTGACACTGATTGGCTGCCCTTGATGCCACTCAAAGGAACACTCCTGCAATTTACTTCCTGTTGGAGACGAGAGGCCGGATGTATGCAAATTATTTTGAAGGGGAGGGAATTGAATGAGTGTGGGGGGAATGCGATGCATTTTACGTAAAATGTATCCGTTATTCAGATTGGGCCATTTTGTGGTGGACATTTCTAAAGGAGGAATTTCTATGACACGGAGATGTTCAGAATGTTTAGCACTTTCCATATGTTCGTGAATGCGGTAGAATACCGTTATTCAACTAAGACAAGGTAAAAAAATGTCAATCTCTGTCTCCTTTAAGTGAGTGTCTTGCGAGTATTTTGTGAACATGAGCGTCTCTATTATAATAAACCTTTTTGCATGATGCACATGGTTCACATGACGCGCTGAAAACATATTTTGACATGACGAGCAACACACATGACACTATGAACACATATTTAAAATTTGCACCCCTCGGAAGAGAAGTTACCGGCCGCCACTGGTATAAATTATACTACCCAGTCTCACAAAGTTTCGTGATATGGTCACGCAATTTTTTTATCCTTTTTTCGTGATATTATCACAAATTTCCACGTTTTTCATGATCGTATAACAAATTCCTGTTTTCGTGTGATTATCACGTATCGGTTATTTAACTGCTTTTTCCTATTTTTAAACCATCGTCGCGATTTATTTTTATATGTCGCCTGCCGTTAGGGTTAGAGTTGGGTTTGGGTAGGGATGTCATTTTATGTAAATCTAACCCTAAACCGAAGCGACAATGGTAAGAAAATAGGACAAAACAGTTGAGTAACCAATACGTGATAATCATACGAAAACAGGAATTCATTTTACGATCACGAAAAAATTTGGAAATTCGTGATAATATCACGAAAAAAGAATAAAAAAAATAATGTGACTATATAACTAAATTTTGTGAGACTGGGCTGAAATTATACTATATAGGAAGGATAAGTATGCATACTAAATATAGCATACTGTATATGCTGGTGGTTTTCAAACCAGTGTTGGGTCAAATAGGGACGACCTCAAGCTGTTGGGTTAGGGCTGCACGATTAGGGGGGGGGAATCGTAATTGACGATTATTCACCGTGATATTGTAATTGTGATTATTCTTGACGATTAATAGATTTTACATTGAAGTTTTAAAATGTTTTATAACTTTCTTTGAAGCAGCTGCATGGTACATTCTAAACATCCAAAACTAAATAATGTGTAAAAAAATGTAAATAACAAATCTTTAAAGGAATAGTCTACCCTTTTGCCATATTAAACTATGTTATTACCTCAACCTAGACGAATTAATACATATCTATCTTTTTTCAATGCGTGCACTGTACAGCGTTGTGAATGTGTTAGCATTTAGCCTAGCCCCATTCATTCCTATGGTACCAAAAAAAAGTTTTATTTTGTGGCACCATACTTACTGGTATAACTCCTCATGTAACAGTCTTTAAATAGGGAAAACACGGAAGTGTTTGGTGGCTTCCCTGTTTGGTACCATAGGAATGAATGGGGCTAGGCTAAATGCTAACAGATTCACGACGCGCTGTACAGTGCACGCATTGAAAAAAGATAGATATGCATTAATTCGTCTAAGTTGAGGTAATAACATAGTTTAATATGGCAAAAGGGTAGACTATTCCTTTAAGGAAGTTATGTTGTTGGTAAAAAATCCAAAACGAATGGCTAAAGGACATGTCAACTTATCAATTTTAAAATCTCTGATTCACCGCTGTACTGCCAAAATGCACAGAAATAAGCACAAATGGACAGCTGTAATTCAGGCTTTTGGTGATTATGTAAAAGTTTCAATCGAAATTGTAATCCCGGTTAGTTTTTCGATTAATTGTGCAGCTCGACGTTTGGTTGTTATTTAACTCATAAATCATGGGATATTTTAATCAAATTTAAACATTTGCTGGGATAATTTAACACAACGGCTGAGTTTTATCCAACAAATAGCTCCCGCGTTCACTTCCGTTTGTTTTTTGATCAGAGTCTTGACTTCTCTAATATGGCGGCACTGTTAGCATACAATTCAACGGAACTGTATTTCTATGATCTTATATCTATGATCTTACAATCTTATTTTACAATGGCACCTAGAACGTCATGATAATTAAGTAAATAAAGAAGTTTTTGGAATGACATAAGAGGTTTTTAAATGAACTGTTCCTTTAAATGCAACTCAAATTCAACCTTGTTCTTTTGGGAAACCACTGACAAAGTTATTGTAAACGTAAACCATTACCCGGCCGATCAGAGATTTTTTACAGACCCGATTTGTGCGAATGCACTGAATATGAACCTCTCTCCCGCCACCAGTG
This sequence comes from Paramisgurnus dabryanus, assembly GCF_030506205.2. NCBI lineage: Eukaryota > Metazoa > Chordata > Actinopteri > Cypriniformes > Cobitidae > Paramisgurnus > Paramisgurnus dabryanus. The sequence continues at coordinate 26,310,027 of NC_133340.1, read as the reverse complement.
CATCCATCCTCTGGGAGAACATTGGAATGGAGAGATGGAAGCTAAAGGATAATAAATAATTACCGTTGTGATTGACATGTCTGGCCGGCGGAGGAGGGAACCTCATTAGCCGTGTCCGTCCAATGTGGCTCCGTCACTATGACACTGTCAAATGCACTCCCTATTAGTGCCACTTACAGAGCTGGACCCTGCCTTAAAGCATGCTTCGCTAGCGGGGCACGATTAAAAACGGGTCGCCGGCACCACTGTCATGATTCAGTATTGCTAACTTTGGACTGGTTTCAAGCCAAGAATGAACAGCCTGGCACTGGGTTAGATGCTTGTCAGGAACAGTAATACCTCAAAAATTGTCTACAGTATGTCAGACAGCTTAAGTTAGCTGTTGTTAGAGCACGCACAAGTGTCCGTACCTAATTAAGAGTCTTTATTGGGTGACAGTTGAAACCATGGGGGACCGTAAATGTCAAAAGCCTAGATTTAGTTTGAACATGGGCGGGTAAGGTGTAAGCTGGTCATATGTTTTCATTAATCATTATACAAATATTGAAAGGGGGTGTTATTGCTAGATTTGATTATTTGGAGGGTTTCCTCATCCCTCTCCCCACAGAAACTACTCCAATGGAAGATCGGTAGTTCACATTTGGTTTTTTGTCCCTTGTTCCCAGGTAGCAGGGATTGAAGGTATGCTCATCGCTAATAGAAAGGTGGAGAACCAGGTGAAGACGTACATCACTTACAACAAGGGACGCGACTGGAGGCTTTTACAGGCACCCAACACTGATCTGACTGGAAATGAGATTCATTGTGTACTGGTAAGAAAGATGAAAAACGACGAGAAAACTAGTACGAAATAGAGTATTGCAAAGAAATATACAGTAAACATTAATGTGCAATCAAGTTTGACATAATTGTCTTATTGTGCATGATGTGTTAAAGGGACGCTCCACTTTATTTGAAAATATACTCATTTTCCAGCTCCCCTACAGTTAAACATTTAATTTTTATCGTTTTGAAATCAATTCAGCCGATCTCCGGGTCTGGCAGTATCAACTTTAGCATAGCTTAGCATAATACATTGAATCTGATTAGACCATTAACATCGCACAAAAAAATGACCAAAGAGTTTCGATATTTTTCCTATTTAAAACTTGACTCTTCTGTAGTTACATTGTGTACTAAGACTAATGGAAAATTAAAAGTTGCGATATTCTAGGCAGTTATGGCTATGAACTATACTCTCATTCTAGCGTATTAATCAAGGACTTTGCTGCTGTAACGTGGCTGCAGCAGGCGTAGTGATATTACATAGTGCCTGAAAATAGTCCCCTTGCTTACTTTCAAATCGCAACTTTAAATTTTCCGTTGGTCTTAGTACAGGATGTAACTACAGAAGAGTCAAGTTTTAAATAGGAAACATATCAAAACTCTTTGGTTATTTTTTAGCGAGATGCTAATGGTCTAATCAGATTCAATGGATTATGCTAAGCTATGCTAAAAGTGGTAGCGCCAGACCGGGAGATCAGCTAAATGGATTCCAAAACTGTAAAAATTAAACGTTTAACTCTAGGGGAGCTGGAAAATAAGCATTATTTTAAAAAAATGGAGTGTCCCTTTAATGCATTGCGCTAGTTGCATAAATCTTGTGGGTTTGATTCCCTGGGAATACACATGCTGATAAAATGTATTGGATTAAAGCGACTCCAAAACGTATAATGCACATTATGACGAAAAGGCAATGTGACCATTTTCGTACTTCCACAGTAAAAAAAAGTAAGTCGAAGGATGACTGCGAATGCACTTAACTTTTCAATTTTCTTAAGGTAATGTTCCTTCCCCAAAGGAAATGATTAAAGTCAATAGACTTTGCAACGTATAATCAAAAAGAGCTTAAGATGTAACATGCATACGTCTGTCTAGTACTATTTTCTGGCACATTTTTAATTGAAAATGAGTGGATATATAAAAGAACCATTATTATTCATATAAACCAGCTGGGAACATCACAGAATTTCAGGTTGGTCTTACAGTACTGCCAAAAAGTGTGTCCAGTAGATAAACCATTAAGAAGCAGAAAAACGCGCACAGTAGGAGACTAAAGAGGCTTGCGTCCAAGTTGACTTTGTTGGCCGCTCCTCTGACACTCTCATTAGTCCTCTATAATCCTTATGATTACCAACATCACATCCCGACGCCTCTTGCCATCCAGATAATAATGTCATGCCATCCATTGGGATGATGAAAAGGGACATTCTAAGTGCACAGAGAGCAGATATAATTTTCATTTTGTTGTGTTAAAGGTCTCAGAAGCTTTGCTTTTCTGTTTTAATGTCAAATCTCTGCCTTTACCGGTAATGACTGTGAAAGGCAATTAATGCTCACAGTAAGGGTAACAGTGTCAACGGCAGGCACTCTGAAAGTTTTTACTTTGAATTAATTGTCCCTTATCTATTGTGGAAACTGCAGTGCACCCGTTACATTATTATTCATTTGTGCTATTCATCTACAGTGTAGTTATCCTTTACGATAGAGTTAAAGAGTAGTGTACAATGCCCCTCAGTAATAAAACACTGCACCTGCCATTTATGGCAAAACAGTACACATGCATCTGGCTGACTACCCTCGGAAGTAGCGATTGTCAAATTTTCCCCGTAGTGACGTATATCAAAGTGATATGGCTTCTGAAATAAAAAAGGTAGGGCTGGACTTGAATTCGTCCATCGAGAATTGATTGAATCGTTTAAAGTTTGTCATGTTTTGCAATTGCTAATCGCTGCAATCTTTTCCCCCGCCCACCTGCCATACCATATGACCGGATGGAAATTGAGATCGTTTTGAGGAGGGGAGGAGATTTGCGTTTTTGATTAAAGATTAGGAGGGCACATTAATAAAAAAAAATCAAGCTCACTGATGAGTAATTTGTAAAAAAAAAAAACACAATATTCTAAAACAAATTTAAGTGTTTTATTTTCATTTCGACTTTAAAGTGATAAGAAAAAAAATGCGATACACACTATTATCTACGGAGCCCCTAAGGGGACATGGAGCAAAAATTAAATAAAGTTTAGTTTCATGTGCTCACGTGAAACTTTCATGTGCTCACGCGAAACCTTCATGGGCAGAATTTTTTTTTTAAAGTTTAGTTTCATGCGAGCACGCAATAGTTTCACGCGAGCACGCGAAACTAAACGTAAAAAAAAATTCTGCACATGAAAGTTTCGCGTGAGCACATGAAAGTTTCGCGTGAGCACATGAAAGTTTCACGTGAGCACATGAAACTAAACTTTAGATTTTTTTTACTCCAATGTCACAAAATTTAGTTATATAGTCACGTTTTTTTTTTTTTATTCTTTTTTCTTGATATTATCACGAATATCCGCGTTTTTCGTGATCGTATAACGAATTCCTTTTTTTGTGTGATTATCACGTATAGGTTACTCAACTGTTTTGTCCTATTTTCTTACCATTGTCGCTTCGGTTTAGGGTTAGATTTACATAAAATGACATCCCTATAATACCTAGCTATAATACCTGTTCAATACCGATTCAGCATCGCAAGGGCGGTATTAAATGCACTCTTTTATGTACTACGGCTATTGATATAAGTCTTTATCAATCTAAAATCACAGTTTGAGTTGTTTGTAACATACATTTAAAAGGCTACACTCGTCAGAGGTGTATAATACTTAAATATTTTAGTTACATTTTCCAAGCATCTGTGCTTTATCAAAGTGTTTGTCTTGGGAAAAAAGAAAAAATTCTAAAGCATAGAATCATACTGTGTATTCATTATATATTGCATATTAAAATTTATTTAATGCCTAATTACATAAAAATTGTGTACTTTTACTTTCTTGATTAAAAGTACGAAAATAATTTTTACTTAAGTAAAAGTAAAAACTGTACTAGATGTTTAATGCACTTAAATATTAAATATAAACCAAAAAACTTGAAATTATGAAAATGTAGTTGGGTAAATTATTATTATTTTTTTTTTTTGGAATGTATGTTTTCCAAAGAAAAACACTGATAAAATACGAATAATTAAAAATTTATTTTTATGTAGAAAGTAAAAATACTTAAGTACTATACAACTCTGACACTCGTCAAAAATAATCATTATAAATATTCTTTATTATCATGAAAATACCTGTAAATGTTTGAAGAACAGTGATATAAATATATGCCTACACATTTCCTGGAGCTGACTATGTAATGGTTATTTTTCTGCTGCACATACTGTATATAGTTTCTGCAGGAGAGCGCCATCTGGCTTTTGGATGTAGCGGCATTTCACAATTCATTGAGAAGCATAGCAAGCAGAATTGCATGATGTATTTTTACACCCATACTGTATTTGCAATAGTATACAATTAATTTTGCATACATTATTTTAGAATTTTGACAACATTTTATTATGTTGCACCATCATATACATTGTGCTTAAAGGGACCGTTCACCCCAAAATAAAAATTAATCCATATTGTTCTCATCCTCGAGCAATCCTAAGTATACAGGCTATATATGACTTTCTCTTTTTTTTAGCTTTATAATGGCATTGGATGGTGCCCCATTTTTTTCAAACTTTACAAACTATGGCCATGTTCACAAGAGAGGTGAGGTCCAAAGTGATTAAGTTTTTTTTATTTTATTTTTTTATTTTTTTGATGGAAGAATGCACTTTTTTGGAGCTTTAAAAATGGGGCACTATTCAATGCCATTATAAAGCTAAAAAGAGCCAGAATATTATTTAATTCAATTCGGACTGTGTTTTGGTGAAAGAAGAAAGTTAATTATTTGGCGGATTGGGATTCTTAAACGATAGCTTAATGTACAAAAAACAAAATTTCGACCAAAATCTTATTTTTTTACTTCCTTTAGCCGTATCTCAAAATTAGACTGTGTGCATTCCGACTTATTTAGACAGAATGGATGACATGTGGTTAATAATTTTACATTTTTTTTATTTTTAATTCATTATTATATAGGTCAATGACGTGACGTTAATTATTTTGTGTCCATATGGTTCAATTAAATGTAAAAGGGTTAAAATTTCTAAATAAATTTGCAGATTACTAAAAAGTCTAAAATTGCTAGAAATAACTAATACAATTATGTTTTTAAATTATTTTTTATGATTACGCTTACATGCCATCAAGGTGGATAAAATATTTATTATATCTCATTCTTTGGCGCAATTGGCGGTTACACTATTTGGCATTTGTAGGTCCATTCAGTCTTAACTTTCATAAAAATGGTGCAAATGTATTTTTTTATTGCATAAAATTAGCATAAATTGACTAAATGCATTGCAATAAACCTGACGCATGATTTTAAAACTTTTTTTTTTTTTTGATTTTTGAATTTATCATCTTGCCAAACTGTTTTTGTCACTGACCCACATGTCATCTACATATTGTTTATTGCTGATTTTTCGGAGTCAAACAACTACAAGGCTGACAGTAATATTGCCATTTTGTTTCTGTATACGTGACCGGAACACGTTTATGGTCTACAGTTAGAGTCATAAGGGACAGTAGGAAAATCCCATTTTGACTTTAAACTGAACGCTGCATTAGTCCCTTGACAGTCATTTCCTAAATTGTGTTGCCTTCATAACACACAGTGTTGTTTTCAGTCATCCTGTAAACACGATTGGCTGAGCTTCATCCTTTGATTTATGGAAAGCCATCACCTTGATTTACCTGTGCTGTGTTTTGTTTACACGCTGATCTTCTCCACCCAGATTTACAGTATCCGTTTCGCCATAGATCACTAACGCTATCGTTATTACTCCCCCTCCTTGACAGTAAATTATGAGAATTGTTTCTTCATTATAAATTATGCAAGGCCGAGCATTAAGTCAACTGTGTTCTTGCAAATACTGCGCCGCTCGCCCGCTTATTGTCTTAGACCTGCGGGATCATGTCTACTTGTTTTGATTGACAGCTACATAATAGCTTTGTTGTGGCTAATGGAGAATATGTCACTTTCTCTCCACTCAGCCCTTTTGTTCGCTGCATCTACAACTGCAGATGTCAGAAAACCCGTACCTCTCCGGCTCCATATCCACTAAGAGCTCTGCACCAGGAGTCATAGTGGCGACAGGTAAACCTTTGACGTCTTTTTAAATGACAGTGAATGTGTTCGGATGTTGTTGGGTGTTTGTAATCGGCCTAAACGTTTCCTGTTATGTCAGGCATATCACTTCTCATATCACCTAGGGTCGCGGTCCAACATTGAGTATTTGTCATGTAATACCTAAGTCCTTTTTAACTCTTTCCCCGCCAGCATTTAAAAAAAAGTTGCCAGCCAGCCCCAGCATTTTTCATGATTTTCACAAAAGTTTAATTCCTTCCAGAAAATGTTCTTCTTTAAATATATAAACAAACAATATATCAGATGAAAGAACAGACCCTCTGCTTTCAAACAAAAAAAAACCGTTTCATCCTACCTTCATTAGTTCTCTTGTAATCACCTCTCAAACATGGGTAGGTTTCTTCAAAAACACCCAATTTTGAGCAAAAAGCTGAGATAATTCAATTTTTGCGAAGGACTTTTGATAGAGATCAGATGCAGAGCGATCTTTAAAACATACACAGAGTTCTTTCTCTTTCACGTGAGGCGCTACTTCCGGGTTGTATAAGTTGCGGAAGTGTGCCACCTGGTGGATAATAGCGGTATTGCAGAAAGACTGAAAATCTCGTCATTGGCGGGGAAGCGTTTTCTCTTAATTGACGAGATATCTCGTCAATGGCGGTGAAAGAGTTAATGGAAGTCTCATCACTCGGCAGCCATATTTGCAGTCTCTCTGGGCAGCTATTTTGTCAAATGCCTATACTTGGAAAGCTTAATATCATTAAAATTGCTTTCTAATGTGTATATATATATATATATATATATATATTTCTGACAAACATTTAAACATTACATCAACTGTACCAAAAAGTGTTTCCTAAATCTTCTTGTTTTAGTTACTAAGCAAAAAAATTTTTAAAACTACAAAAAAATCTTTATAACTGTCTCCTTATTCTATCCCAATTTCACAACAATAAGCTTTTAGTAATTTTAAATAAGTTAAGCTGTCAGGTATGATGTCGTGGAAAATTCGACTTCAGCCCACATAAAGCCTGCTACAAACTGTTCGATTTTATCTTACTCATGATGTATCTAATAAACTTAAGTGTTGACTGCCAGTGTTGGGAGTAACGCATTACAAAATATAATATATTACAGTAATATATTAGTTTTTGCTGTAACGCAGTAATATAACGCATTACTAATAAAATTTTGGTAATATTTTACTCGTTACAGTCTTAGTAACGAGCGCGTTACAACAATGCATTTCAAAAATAGACGTGTTATTTTATTTTTTTTATTTTTGACTAATGCGCGCGACCAGCATCCACACAGGAAAAAGCTGCGGGTAAAATAGTAATGTCTGCGTCCCAAACAGCATACTTCCATACTATATAGTAGGCGAAAAGCACTACTTCTCGTACTCTTTGCCTACTATATAGTATGGAAGTAGGCGGTTTGGGACGCAGCGTATGTCTGTTTCCAGGTGCTGTATGCAGCATGTTCATTCTTACTTTAATTTTGTATTTGACGCGTTTCTTAAAGAGCCGAATCTGGGAAGTCCGCGGCTGTATAAGCATTGACTAAAGTGGTCGCAATCAGGTCCGGTAGCGCCGCATACGCAAAATTCTGCGAATGAGAGCACTAAGTAAAAGCAACAGAAAGTTTCTATCGGTCTCCTGTGCTGCTTGAACCTCAGAAGTAAAGAGACTTTTAGAAATCTTGCCAGTAAAATCCATTTCACCACACCAGCAATGACAAGGTAAGCTAACGTTGCTATGGTTACAGTCCATATACATAATAGATTGCTAGGCTATTCCTATGCTATCTACAGTTTTATTACAAACAGCAACCTAAACTACAACATACAATTAATGTAGACTTAAACATGGTTATTTAAATAGTACATTTAAACATCACTGTTTAAAGTTTTTACCAGCCTTTGTATGGGAGCCTATATTCATTGTTTGACAAAAAGCAGTGTTCCTCTGTTTGTCTGTGTTTATTATATGTTAGTCTACATGTAATCCTTATATTGTACTGAAATGAGCTGTATTCCTTGAGGCCTGATCCTCCAATAGCACTTTTTGATAAGTTGGGTCAACCCAGTGCATGCCAGGTTTGTGCTGTGAATCTGAATTAAAAGTGAATTAAAGAATAGAAATGAAAAGAGGTTGCGTGTCTTGCCATGTTATTAGTCTATAGGTTGCATTATAGTGGGCTCTAGCTTTATTGTGTTTGGTATGTCTACCATCATTTACCAGACTTTTACCAGATCATTTGTCTATGTTTATTACTCTGACAGTCATTGTTACTGTTTTTTGCCATAAGTCTTCACTGTGCCTATTCAAAGCTCGAGGGCCAACACATAACTTCTAGATTTATAAGCATCAATAAACTACATTTTAACATTTTATAATGCCTAGTCATACTTCTGTTATTTTGATGAAAGTAACTCAAAAGTAACGCAAAAGTAGTGTAACTCATTACAGTTCAGAGTCAGTAATATTGTAATGTAACTAATTACTTTCAAATTACAGTAATTTGTAATATATAATGTATTACACTTTGGAAGTAACTTGCCCAACACTGTTGACTGCATGTACGATGATGACACCTACTGTTTGTAGGCGACAACGCAAGTTAGTAGTTTACGTAAACGTAAACCTGGCCTGTATTTACAATAATACTGAATATTCATTATGACATTTGCAATGTTAAGCTCAGCAGTGTTCTCACATAGAGTTTACACAGTTGAACGTATTTAACTTTTAGCAAAACGTCGCGTTGATCAATACGTCATTTCATGTTGTGTTTTCATTGGCCACACAGTAGATCGTAGGATCATGCTACATTTCAGAGACTAGCAGAAAATAATCGTAACAGTCACGAATGTTTCACGTCTAGTACAGGCAAAAATTGTGCATTGTGAACCTGGCTTAAGTAAGCTAAAATTGTACGTTTCAAACAGGAATGGGGGTAGAAACGGCAAAAGTTACAAATTGCAGCTTTAAAGGAGAACACCACCTTTTTTCACCATTTTACTATGTTCTTACTTCAACTTAGACGAATTAATACCTACCTATCTTTTTTTCAATCTGTGCACTTAATTTTTGTACAGCTCTTCATGAATATGTTAGCATTTAGCCTAGCCCCATTCATTCCTTAGGATCCAAACAGTGATGAATTTAGAAGCCACCAAACACTTCCAAGATTTTCTTATTTAAATACTTAAGAGTACTTAGTTTGCAGCACTTCGACCTTGGCGCGCAGTAACATCCTCACTCCTGACTACTCCCCCTCTCGCTCTATCTTCCATCAATATTACTGCACCCGAGGTCGAAGTGCTGCAAACTAAGTGCTCTTCCCCCATACAATATAGTTCTAATTTTTATCGCCACGTTTTATTTTGTGCCACATACCTACAATTTTATGTTTCAAACAGGAATGGTGGTAGAAACGGCAAAAGTTACAAATTGCAGCTTTAAAGGAAAACACCACCTTTTTTCACCATTTTACTATGTTCTTACCCCACCATAGACAAATTAATACCTACCTATCTTTTTTCAATGTGTGCACTTAATTTTTGTACAGCGCGTTGTGAATATGCTAGCATTTAGCCTAGCCCCATTCTTTCCTTAGGATCCAAACAGTGATGAATTTAGAAGCCACCAAACACTTCCAAGTTTTTGCACAATGCATTTTTAAGCTCAAATTGCTCTGAAAAAAAAAGGCGGGGCTTCCTTCGCTAAAGCTGTCGTATTGAGCATTGCATGTGTTGTCATTCATACTGTAGTTAGTGTACGCACCATCTTTTATATCTATAGTCTTGGTAAATACCATCGAGTGCTGTCAGATTTCGAAATATCTCTTCATTTTAAATACACGACAACTCTCTTGAGCACAAACTGTCCTCTCTTTTTATAACCCTGGAGGTCCTGCTGTTAAAGTTGTCGTTAAAAGGAAATAAACTAATTTCTCACAGGCAACTGAAAGACATACAATGACTTCACCCCACAGTTCATTCTCACAGACATCGAACAGGGCAGAGACACAGAGCGAAGGACGCCGCAGGCGAGTTTTACTCTAGACGTGATGCGCGTGGGTTAGCTGGTGCGTGTAGGCGTAAAAAAAAACAGACGAGAACATATGAGGGTATCAGTACGTTTGTGGATATGCCCTGATGGAGAAAATCACAGCACACAAATACAAGTCCTTCAGATTTCTCACCTGAGTGGTTTAAAGTAAATCGAAGAGGAATTTATTATTGAGAAAATACTGTAGCTCTGGAGACTTGGAAGTTATGTTCAATTTTTGTTTCAGATGTTTCAAATAAAATTCCTTATGAGAAATAAAAATAGAAACTTGAGATTATTGACATGCTGTAGTGTACAGCTATAGGTGAATGCATTAAGTACAATACAGTATATTCAAATCTTTTGCAATAACTGACGTGATGTCAGGAGGATGAAGAAGGTGCATGATCTCCGAAAGCCAATTTGAAATCACCTAAACAAACACGCCCCTACCCCAATAGAATCTGGACCTTCTTTTGATAGCCCCGCCCCACACATATGCAACCCAGGCAAAGTAAAAAAAAATCATGCACCCCCCCTTTAACAGGATCAAATCTTGTTTATCTCTGTTGGATAAACTATTGACATATTAAAGAGACATGTAGAACATTTTTCTTTCATTGGGATTGTTTATTATGTGTGAATATGTGCATTTCAAATTGTTAATTTATTTTTCAGGAAATATTGGCTCCGAACTGTCGTATAATAATGTTGCGATGTACATTTCATCAGATGCTGGCAATACATGGAGACAGGTATGTGTATGATTGTTGTCTGTCAGTGATGAAGGGGTTAAACCTATAGCTGTATTATACTGTATTTTATATGTTTTCTTCATCATGCAGATTTTTGAGGAGGAACACAACGTATGGTTTTTGGACAGAGGTGGGGCTTTGGTTGCAGTGAAGCAGCCCACCATTCCCACCAGACATCTTTGGTAAGCGGCAACAAGTATGAATTCGGTTTCTGGCTTGGTAAAATTCATATTCAGGGAGTTTGTGTGATTGACAGGGCATCAAAATCAATGAGTTGGTGTTACTTAAACATACTCCCAACAAGAAATGCCAGGACATGAAGTCTCCACATACAGCACCAGATTGAAATCAGTTTGCACGCCGTGCACCATGGGAAGTGTTCTGTATATTAAAGCTTCCCACTTAGTTCACACATTGGTTCCTTCTTTAAATTGGCCCTCCCCAGTTTTGCTTCAGTGAAGCTTAATCCTCCCGAGTCTTAAATCTTTTCTCTCTTATCACTCGGAGCGTTTGGCTTTAGTTTTAGGACCTCTGAAGTGTGGCGCTTTCATTTTTGGTTCTCTTAAACAACTGAAGCGAGACAGCAAGCAGAGTCGCAACCGCAGAGGGCGGCCGTGTCTTTTTTCGCGAGTGTGACTCAAGATTTCAGCCTGACCGCGCGTTCGGTTAATGGATTTGTGTCAGCGCTCTTCGACTGTTGCTTTTAGCGGAATACAGGTTTCGAATGCAGCGTCGCTGTGTTGTTTCAACCTTGTCGTACCAGCTCAGCTGCTGTTTGCACCTGCGAAATGATGTTGATAAGCTGTCAGAAGATATCACCGTCAGGCTTTCAGCATTTAAGTTCTTCAACCTTTCTATTTCTTGTTCGGTTTCTTTCTGCCTTTAAAAAAAGTATGTTATGTAGAGGCAGAGACTGCACTCTATTGACTATAAAAAAGTCAAAACTCTTCGTGAAGTCTCCTCCAGCATATCCCAAAGACTTTGAGTGGAGTTAAAGGGATAGTGTACCCAAAAATAAAAATTCTGTCATCATTTTCTCGTTCTCATGTTGTTTTAAACCTGAATGATTTTTTTATTATGAAAACAAAAGAAGATATTCTGATAAATGATGGTAAGCACACAGCTGATTGTAATCATTCACTTCCATAGTAGGAAAAACAAATACAAATGATGATGGAAGTCAATGGGTACCATCAACTGTGTGCCTGCCATCATTTATCAAAATATTTCTTTCATGTTCATCAGAATAAAGAAACTCGTACAGGTTTGAAACAACATGAGGGTGAGTAAATGATGACATAATTTATATTTTTGGGTAAACTGTAGGGTCAGGACCCTGTGGTGTCCAGTTGGGTGTAAAAATGAATAATACCCTTAAAGGGATAGTTCACCCAAAAATAAAAATAATGTCATTAATGACTCACCCTCATGTCATTCCAAACTCGTAAGACCTCCGTTCATCTTCGTAGCACAGTTTAAGATGTTTTAGATTTAGTCCAAGAGCTTGTTGACCCTTCATTGAAAATCTATGTACGGTATACTGTCCATGCCCAGAAAGGTAATAAAAACATCATCAAAGTAGTCATCATGTGACATCAGTGGGTCAGTAAGAATGTGTTGAAGCATCGAAAATACATTTTGGTCAAAAATAACAAAAATTACAACTTTATTCAGCATTGTCTTCTCTTCCGCGTCTGTTGTGAAGCACATGCGCAAGACTAAAGTCACGTGACTGCATGACTGGATGACGTGTTATCCTCAGACATGTTTGCAAAGTTTTTTTTTCCAAACTTACAACGTGTGTCTCCTTCAGACTGTAAACGAACCCTGGGAGCACAAAAAAACCAGCTGGGGCGCACCAGATAACACGTCAGTCACGTCGTACTTCATCCGCGTCACTGCAGTCACGTGACTTTAGTCTTGCGCATAAACTTTTGTTATTTTTGGACATAATTGTATTTTCGATGCTTCAACACATTCTTACTGACCCACTGATGTCACATGGACTACTTTGATGATGTTTTTATTACCTTTCTGGACATGGACAGTGTACCGTATGTAGATTTTCAATGAAGGGTCAACAAGCAGTCGGACTAAATATAAAACATCTTAAACTGTGTTTTCCAAAAATGAACGTAGGTCTTACGAGTTTGGAACGATATGAGGGTCATTAATGACATTATTTTCATTTTTGGTTAAACTATCCCTTTAATTGTTTTTAATTTTTTTTGCTTTATAGGATGTAGGGTTGTAATCTTGTGTTTTGTCACTCGCATCCTCTAATCTGCAGGATCAGTTTCGATGAAGGTCGCCAGTGGACACGTCACAGTTTCTCAGCCATGCCGCTCTTTGTGGATGGGGTTCTGGTGGAGGCAGGTGCAGAAAACCAGATCATGACGTAAGTTTGCGTGAATGGGCATGGTTTATTTTTTACCACCTGACAGACCTTAGAACAACGTCCCTGATCTCATTTTTTTCATTGAAAGGTTTTTCGGGCATTTCAGCCATCGCTCTGAATGGCAGCTTATTAAAATTGACTACAAGCCTGTGTTTACTAGAAGGTGCACGGAGGGCGACTACCAAACTTGGCACCTGCATAACCAGGTAAACCAGGTAGACATGAAAGAGTAAACAGAACTTTGCCTTTTACCCCGTTGTATAACTAGCCTTTATTCTTAGGGCGAGCCATGCATTATGGGTCAGAAGCAAATCTACATGAAACGTCGCCCAGGCAACTACTGTATGGTGGGATGGGACAACTCCAGGATCTTGTCTGCTGAACCCTGTATCTGCAGAGCGCATGACTTTGAGTGGTGAGTCAAGGGAAGCCCTAACTGGCCCTACATACTGTACTGGAGCTGAAGGTCTTAGATGACGTGCCCTGCGCTTCATCACAGCATGCATTTTTAATGTAAACATGTGCTTGACAGACATCTTTGGCCATTACAATGTTTTGAGAACCCTATGACAAGTTAGAAATGCAGAGCAGCTGTGACCAGACATACACCGCAAAAAATGATTTTCAAGAAAATATTTTCTTAGTATTTTTGTCTTGTTTCAGTAAAATATCAAAAAAAAATTTAAATTAAGATGATTTTTCTTGATGAGCAAAACGACCCAAGAAAATACATAAGTCTAGTTTTTAGACCAAAATTATCAAATTTAAGTGATTTCGTGCATAAAACAAGCAAAAAAATCTGCCAATGGGGTAAGCAAAAAAGTCTTGAACATTTTTCTTAAACACTAAATTCAAGAAAAATTCAAGAAAAATTTGCTTACCCATTGGCAGATTTTTTTGCTTGTTTTAATGCACAAAATCACTTAAGTTTGATATTTTTGGTCTTAAAACTAGACTTATTTTCTTGGGTCATTTTGCTCATCAAGAAAAAGCATCTTAATTTAAGAATTTTTAATTTTTTTACTGAAAACAAGACAAAAATACTAAGAAAATATTTTCTTGAATTTTTTTTTTTTGCAGTGTAGGGGTGTCACGTTTCTCCAAATCCTCGATTCGATTACATTTTCAATTCTAAGGTCACGGTTTGATTAGATTCTCGATTTTTACTTTTTTTTTGAAAGCACAAAAAATACTATGCCAATTGGCAGATTTTTTTGCTTGTTTTATGCACAAAATCACTTAAATTTGTTATTTTTGGTCTAAAAACTAGACTTATTTCCTTGGGTAATTTTTCTCATCAAGAAAAAGCATCTTAATTTAAGAATTTTTAGATTTTTTTACTGAAAACAAGACAAAAATACTAAGAAAATATTTTCTTGAAAATACATTTTTGCAGTGTAGGGGTGTCACGATTCTCCAAATCCTCGCTTTGATTACATTTTCAATTCTAAGGTCATGGTTTGATTAGATTCTCGATTTTTACTTTTTTTTTGAAAGCACAAAAAATGCTATGCCAATTGGCAGATTTTTTTTTTGCTTGTTTCATGCACAAAATCATTTAAATTTGATATTTTTGGTCTAAAAACTAGACTTATTTTCTTGGATTTAGTGTTTAAGAAAAATGTTCAAGATTTTTTTGCTTAACCCATTGGCAGATGTTTTTGCTTGTTTTATGCACAAAATCACTTAAGTTTGATATTTTTGCTCTAAAAACTAGACTTATTTTCTTGGGTCATTTTGCTCATCAAGAAAAAGCATCTTAATTTAAGAATTTTTAATTTTTTTACTGAAAACAAGACAAAAATACTAAGAAAATATTTTCTTGAATTTTTTTTTTTTGCAGTGTAGGGGTGTCACGTTTCTCCAAATCCTCGATTCGATTACATTTTCAATTCTAAGGTCACGGTTTGATTAGATTCTCGATTTTTACTTTTTTTTTGAAAGCACAAAAAATACTATGCCAATTGGCAGATTTTTTTGCTTGTTTTATGCACAAAATCACTTAAATTTGTTATTTTTGGTCTAAAAACTAGACTTATTTCCTTGGGTAATTTTTCTCATCAAGAAAAAGCATCTTAATTTAAGAATTTTTAGATTTTTTTACTGAAAACAAGACAAAAATACTAAGAAAATATTTTCTTGAAAATACATTTTTGCAGTGTAGGGGTGTCACGATTCTCCAAATCCTCGCTTTGATTACATTTTCAATTCTAAGGTCATGGTTTGATTAGATTCTCGATTTTTACTTTTTTTTTGAAAGCACAAAAAATGCTATGCCAATTGGCAGATTTTTTTTTGCTTGTTTCATGCACAAAATCATTTAAATTTGATATTTTTGGTCTAAAAACTAGACTTATTTTCTTGGATTTAGTGTTTAAGAAAAATGTTCAAGATTTTTTTGCTTAACCCATTGGCAGATGTTTTTGCTTGTTTTATGCACAAAATCACTTAAATTTGATATTTTTGGTCTAAAAACTAGACTTATTTCCTTGGGTCATTTTGCTCATCAAGAAAAAGCATCTTCATTTCAGAATTTTTAGATATTTTTACTGAAAACAAGACAAAAATACTAAGAAAATATTTTCTTGAATTTTTTTTGCAGTGTAGGGGTGTCACGATTCTCCAAATCCTCGATTCGATTACATTTTCAATTCTAAGGTCACGGTTTGATTAGATTCTCGATTTTTACTTTTTTTGAAAGCACAAAAAATCCTATGCCAATTGACAGAATTTTTTTGCTTGTTTCATGCACAAAATCACTTAAATTTGATATTTTTGGTCTAAAAACTAGACTTATTTCCTTGGGTCATTTTGCTCATCAAGAAAAAGCATATTAATTTAAAAATTTTTAGATTTTTTTACTGAAAACAAGACAAAAATACTAAGAATTTTTTTTCTTGAAAATCATTTTTTGCAGTGTATAGTTACACTGCAAAAAAATTACTTTCTTACTTAGTATTTTTGTCTTGTTTTCAGTAAAAATATCTAAAAATTCTTAAATTAAGATGAGCAAAATGACCTAAGAAAATAAGTCTAGTTTTTAGATAAAAAAATATAATATTTAAGCGAATTTGTGCTTAAAACAAGCAAAAAAAATCTGCCAATGGAATAAGAAAAAAAATTCTTAAATTAAGTGTTTATGAAAAAAAGTTAATTTATTTCAAGTTTTTTCTTATTCCATTGGTAGATTTTTTTGCTTGTTTTAAGCACTTATTTGCTCTAATTTAATTTTTTAGTCTAAAACGGGCTGATGTCTTCCTTGTTCTTATAAAGTTCCTCCTTCAGAAATACGTAACGAGTTCTGATTGTGTAGTTTATTTAGTGTGTTGTGATTTGATAGCAGCTTAGCTTGCCCTTAGCTTAGCTGGCGACTGATGTATTCCTGTGGGTGGAGTTTAGTCAAAAAACTGTTCAACGTCTGACGTCATTAAAGCAGGAAGTAGAGGGCTGTAGTCCAAACCGGCCGTTCGCTGTAGGCTTTGAAAGGGGAATTCTGTTAAAGAAAATATATCGCCTGGCAGTGAACTTTGAGCTTTATCATTTTACAGATATTATTTATGCTATTATAGCAACATTACACACTAACTACGGTTAAAAAAATGGGATCAGAAAGAACGTGACCTTGAAGTGCAACAATGATTTTTTTAAAAGTGTAGACCAATCATATTTAGGTCTGGATCAAGAAATTTGCCTACAAGAAGACTAATTTGGTTCAATTCAGTTATACTCCTACTTGTGTTGACAAAAAATGGCAAAAAAGCCTGTTTAGTATCTGTGGCTTCCTGTAGCTCATTTGTTAGGCCATACTGCTAGGAACACTGAGATCATGAGTTCAACTTCCATTGAAAAGACAATTACCTGAAACGAACTGTAGTCACTTTAAAAGACCAAAGCCTCTTTAAATAGTACAGCGTGGTCTAACTTTCTCTGTGCTGAGCAGCTGTCTCGCTTTTGATTCAGTCTGCAGTTCAGGTGGGCTCACAGGTGCTTATGAAACGGTACCGCCTCCATGCTCTGTTGACAGGAGGCCTGGGAGCTGCTTTGAAAATCTCAGAATAGGAACAATGTTCCTGTAACAGTGCAGTGCATGTTCTCTTTAAGGTCAGTGTGGATGGTGTAGTAGCCTTGTCAAGGACCAGGATACAGAATAATCACAGTCTCTAGATGTCAGTGCCTCTCATTCTTCATCTTTATAGACTTTTTCTGGTGCAAAAGTCTCCTCAAAGCACAGTACTGATCACATTCACAGTTAATGTGTTTAATCTTCTTCCATTTGAGAACAAGATTTGTCTGAGCATCCAATTTTGATTTCATTCATTGATTTAATCTTTGACATGACTCGGTCAATAATAAAGAAATTAAGGTTATATTTTTACTGAATGTAATTTACATTAGCATGATTTTATATGGAAAAGTAAATCACAAAAATGACTTCAAGTTTCCCTGTTATTTTATGCTCCCATATTCCAGATAACAGTATAGTTAAAAAATCCCATTAACAAGACGGATTAAGGGTCTAAACTAAGGGTGTAAAACTAAAGACTACATAAATGGAAAATATATTGGGCCGCTTCTCTAACTTAGCTATCCTCAAATATTCGTGCAGGACTTTATGTTTAGACCTTTGCCACAACAGTAATAATTTCTTAACAACTCCAACCTAAACTGCAGCTTCTTTCTTATAGCAGCGTTTGAAGTCATATAAAAGCTCTGACTCATAACTCAACCCATCTTGATTTTGGTTGAGTGCTTCTGGCCAGAGCCACATTGTTAAGTTTAGAGCAGTGGTTCTCAATCGGGAGGTCTGGAGATGGTGCCGGGGGCCCCGGTTTTATGAGATTTTATAAAATACATGAATTTATCATACATTCTGTGTAATTAAACCTCAGAAAAATAAGGCTATTAACCAACTACATTATTTAATATGTATTTTTTTATTCAAATTTTATGTTTTAGAATGCTTTATGTTATACATTTTCTTTGGGGGGGCACGAAAGGCACAAGGGGGGGGGCACCATACACAAGGGAAGCCGCACGGCGAAAAAGTTTGAGAACCAATGGTTTAGAGCATGTATTTCCTTTTCTATAAGAGAAAATTATCAAACTATACAAATTATAAATAACTTTGCAACTACATTTTAACAACTTTTATTAATTTGCAACTTTACTGTATGTCAACTACCGGTCATTAGAATATTACACTGCCAAAAAAAATATTTTCAAGAAAAAAAGTCTTAGTATTTTTGTCTTGTTTTCAGTAAAAATATCAAAAAAAAAT
Organism: Paramisgurnus dabryanus; assembly: GCF_030506205.2. Lineage (NCBI taxonomy): Eukaryota > Metazoa > Chordata > Actinopteri > Cypriniformes > Cobitidae > Paramisgurnus > Paramisgurnus dabryanus. The sequence goes on along the minus strand of NC_133340.1, from coordinate 26,291,445 downwards.
CTTTACTTAAGATGAGCAAAATGACCTAAGAAAATAAGTCTAGTTTTTAGACCAAACATATAAAATTTAAGTGATTTTGTGCATAAAACAAACAAAAAAATCTGCCAATGGGGTAAGCAAAACAAATCTTGAACATTTTTCTTAAACATAAATTCAAGAAAAATTTGCTTACCCCATTGGCAGATTTTTTTTCTTGCTTTATTCACAAAATCACTTAAATTTGATATCTTTTGTCTAAAAACTAGACTTATTTTCTGGGTCATTTTGCTTATCAAGAAAATACATCTTAATTTAAGAATTTTTTAGATATTTTTACTGAAAACAAGACAAAAATACTAAGAATTTTTTTTCTTGAAAATCATTTTTTGCAGTGTAGGGGTGTCACGATTCTCCAAATCCTCGATTTGATTACATTTTCTATTCTAAGGTCACGATTCGATTAAATTCTCGAATTTTACTTTTTTTTGAAAGCACAAAAAATGCTATGCCATTTTTTAGACTAGACTTTTATGAAATTTAATATCTGACCTTGAACCCAGAGATCCCCGTCTTGCAAGCCGACCGGACGTGACATGGTGGCGTGGCAGCATCGACGATTCCATTTTTTAATTCGGAGTTCAAGGTTGTGACTTAATTTTGATCGATTTCAATTTAAAATCGAAATCATGACAGCCTTAACTTGTAGACTGTAAGAGTTAGGGAAGAGGTTAGGGTTAGTGGAATAAGTTTGACATTCACCTGCAAAGATACTTATAGACAGTTGAATGTCTGTTGAAGGATCATCACAATAAAGTGTTAATAGATATTTAGTAGACAGTCTACTAATATTGTAAAGATTGGTTATTGATAAGTAATTGCAAAGTCCTGACCGCATCACCACCTCGGGTGTGCATTCTTTTCTTAATAATTCAACGGCCCATCGTCAATTATTCCTTACATAATGTTCATTTCACATTTTTATGTAGACAAACAAACAACTTTAGATGGATTTTCAAAGACTGGATCACAGATGTTAAGCTTTGTTAAATGTGTCATCCTTCAAGTGTTGTCTTAATTGCAAGTTGATGGTAAATTCGTAAAGCCTGCATATGCCTTTCATTAAAGTCTGTGTTTAGGATCAGTTTTGCCAGGTGAGTAATTATATAATTTAGGACAACATTTTTGCACATTTATACAAAATTCGTTGCAGGGTAATTACAGACCGATTATGCACAAGTTATTGCCATTTCTTTTATGTAATTGCTTTTTTATGTGATTTCTACCAGCAAAATCTGCAACGATACGGAGACAAACAAGCAACTGAACGTATTTAATTTGCATGCAAATTTTACCTGCTTTTTATCTTTAATTGATGGCATACAGCAAAGCCTCAAAACGTTTTTTGGTTTTTCTTTCTCGATTAAATCTTTCTGACAGGTTAAAGTACAACGGTGTAATTCAAGTGCATTAGTCTCTATGATAGTTTGTTTTTATTTATTCATTGGCAAGTTAAATCTGACACAGTGTTACATAATTTAGCATTTAGTGTCCTGATTTACTTTATTGATACATTTTCTCTATTAGCTTTTTAATTTGTTTTCATGAATGCTAAAGAAGATGGTTCATTGATATGCGCCATAATTATACTGTAAAATGAAATGTGTCAATCTAATAGCTGTGATATTGAAAGCTCATCTACTCTAAAAAAATGCTGGGTTGTTTTTAACCCAGGGCTGGGTCACTATTGGACAGAACACACTGCCGGGTTAAAATGACCCAAATGATGGGTTGTTTTAACCCAATTGCTGGGTTATTGTCAATCATCCATGTTGAAACAACCCAGCAGTTGGGTTAAAATAACCCAGCAGTTGGTTAATTTTAACCCGGCAGTGTGTTCTGTCCAATAGTGACCCAGCCCTGGGTTAAAAACAACCCAGCATTTTTTAGAGTGTAACTTTGATTGGTTTAGAAATATGTCTCGCAAATTTATTCAAGATGAAGACTATCAAAAGATAGGACCTGTCAGTATCACAAAAAACTGGGGTCATAAACGACCATACAATACTACCTGCAGCCAAGCTTTATAAAGGATATTAAATGTAGTAAATCATGTAATATAGGTAAACAAAAAGTTGGATTAACTAAAACAATAATTTAAGTTAATAAAGCTCAAATTTTTAGGTGTTACCAATTGACGTATTTTTTTAAGTAGATCCAACGTTCACGTTTTACATTGTGTTTCTTCATGAACTGAGCCTTTATACACACACATGTGAATAATCTGATATGTACAACGCAAATGTCCTATAAAGCTTGAGTCTTATCTGAGAAATGGATTGGAACGGCACATAATTAAAAACCTAAATGTCTGTTGGAAAACAGAAGCTTCTAGGTGCCATAAGGGACTGTGCGGTCTGCTGGGTTCAGTCGTGGATCGAGTAATTAATTGATAAATCAAAGTCGGTGGTGATATTCGACCAGACATTCACTTCTGCGGGTTTCGGGTCCTTTCGGAGGAGAGGGAATGTAAGACTTTGAGGATATACGCCACAGCTTACAGCTCTGAATGGAAGAGACGTTTGTCATGAGGGAATTAATATAACTCAGTGTCTCCGGGGCATAAAAGGGGAACGTGCTTGAATACAAGATAAGTTGCTGTGCATCAGTGAAGGGATATATAGGAGAATTTAAAAGAACGGCATTTAAAGAAAACAATTGGACAGGAGATCATGTGGACGGCGAATCAAAAAGTGTTGCCAACCAGATCTAAACCTACATCACAGTATGTACCACTGCTCAAAACACAAAAGCAAAATTGACCCTGGACCACAAAACCAATCATAAGGGTCAATTTTTTTTTTTCGGTGATCTATGGTTTGTTTTGATAGGACAATATTTGAAAATCTGGAATCAAGGTGCAAAAAAAATTAATATTGAGAAAATTGCCTTTAAAGTTACTAAACACAAATTACTAATGATAAATAATTTATATATATATATATATATATATATATATATATATATTTATGGTAGGAAATTTATAAAAATATCTTCATGTAATATTTTAATATTTAAAATTCTTAATATCCTAATGATTTTTGGTATAAAATCAATAATTTTGACCCATCCAATGTATTTTAGGCTATTGCTACAAATATACCCGTGCGACTTATAACTGGTGGTCCCATTTGTTTGTGTTTTTCATACATGGCATTCTCGTCAATGTTACTTTTTATGTCTGAACTGTTTCACAAATGCTTTACACTGAAATGTGTCTGCTTTTTTGGTTAACACATCTGCTATCTGCTAAGTCGCAGGATAACTTGTTATTCATATATAAACTTGAGATGTAAACCCATATGGCAAAAAATATATATTTTTAAATATTTAAAATATATTTTTTAAATAATTTATATATAATTTTAAATATATTTCAAAATAAAAAGCCAGAAAAAATATATTGTATTTTTCACCAGTATATTTGTAGACAATTTTTGTTTATTTTGAAATAGATTTTAAAGTATTTTTATTCATGTTGCATTGGAATTTGTAAGAAAAACTTTGTATGTTACAAACCTGTATACAAAATAAAGTGTATTTAATTTACTTTTAGATTTCATACATAATCTTTACAAACATTTATAAAAAAAATTTTTTGCCGTATGAGTTGTAAAATTCAGTTGTTGCCCCTGAAATACATTTTGAAATATATGTTAATATTTCATATTTTTTTAAATGTGAATTGAGCTTTACTTTCTACAAAATGTATTTAGCATATATTTTATAAATATTTTTGCCCAGAGAAATATATATTTTTTGCCTTATGGGGATGTGACGGTTAATTGCGTACCACTCATTTAACCTTGTTTATTTAACATCACATATTTTGTGTCTGTAATTTATAGCGATTACGGTTTCGAGAAAAGAGGTGATGGAAACTGCCAACCAGCGTTTTGGTTCAACCCCTCCACTGTGTCTCGAAGCTGCAGCCAAGGTCAAAACTACCTCAACAGCACAGGGTAAGAAACATTTATGGGCACGTGTTATGGATTCGAAATGAAAACAAATAAAAGCCAACATATCTTACACACTAGCCTCATAATCATGTATTTGGTAAGATTTCCGTTGAGATAAAATGTAGAGCATTACTTGTTTTGTATGGCAATATAAACAGATTAACTTTTAAGGAAAGCGGATATTTTATGATGAAGTTAGCCATGATTTAAACTCATTCTGGTGTTGAGCTGACACGAGCGGAATTGATAATGAGTGTTTTTGTACTGTCTGAAGTTTGTCTGTTGGACAGCTTTCAAAACAGACAGTCTATGCAAAGAGACCTCGATAGACAGAAAACAGTATTTAATTGAAAGACTTAATTTAAACCCAACAGCATTTACAAACATTGCTATTCAGACCAAACGTGCCAACTTGCATAGAACAAAGGGCACAGATTTTCATTTGCAAATTACCAAAAGTTGGCACACGTTTTAAGCAATATCCACAAATTTTACCACAAACAAAATGTGATTTAAAAAAAAAAATAAAAATCAATCCAGCAGGGTGGGTAAACCATGTCATATCCAAGTTTCTGGATTAATTAATTTAGTAGCATTAATTATTTTGTGCTCATCTCTTATATAACTGTAAAAACATCCCGGGTGTGTTTATCTGCATGTATATCCAGGTATCGTAAAGTGGTTGCGAATAACTGCACGAAAGGCGTGAAGGACTTATATACAGCACGAAAGCAGCAGTGTCCCAACCGTCCACCGCGAGGATTGGTCCTGGAAACCCGTGATGACAAACTCACAGCCAACTTGGGAAGCAATGTGACTTTCCTGGTGCGGTTAGAGGAGGTGAGATCCATCACCATAATCTAATGAACAAAAGGCTGATGTTAATACAGCTAATGAGGGAATTATCAAAATCATTGATCAGATAATTTAACATGCACCATGGCCAGACGGTATCATTTTGAGTCAAGACCTAAATTATAGAGAAATAATTATTCAGTTAATGTGGTAACTCTACGATCTAAATGTGCACATAGGCATTTTAAAATGGCAGATATTCCTGTCAGCTGGAGGTAATAGAAAGCACCGTGAAAAGGTCCAAGGTGCATTATAGGTTCATAAAAACATTTGTGAGATTATAAGGAAAGACACGATTCAGATAGTCCAAATTCGTAGCATCTTGAAGAACTTGAAGGCATTGTAGAGGGTGTAACAATGCATTGATGTGGATCGAAAGATCGATTATATTTCTAATGATATGATGCATCGATGCGACACATAAAATATTGATATGAGGTACCTTTATTTTGACACGCTCCACATTCCAATTCCTTGATGTAACGTCCATCTACGCATTTCCGCCAAAGCGGAACGTTATGAAGTGACGTACTTATGTAACGTGAACATCATTGAAAAGCTGCAAAAGGTACAAATACACTGTTAGATGTCGCTGTAGATTTAGCAGTACATTACTGTAAAAATCCACAGTACTATACTGTATGTGTACATTACAGTACAGTACTGCAGTTCATAATGCATTCTGGGTAAATTTGTTTGAGCGGGAAAATTTTACAGTATCTTTTGGTCTTGATGTAACCTTGCTGTAGCCATTGCTGTAATGTGCCAGGTGTACTTGCAATAATCAGAGAAAGTGCGCCAACGTCAAATCACACAGAGGGAGGGAGAGCACAACTCCTGGCTGCAGCTGAAGGAGGACGATTGATTTCTGGCAGTTCGGTAAGTTTGAAATATTTCTGTTTCATGAAAACTTAATTTTTAGTTTAAGAATGTTGTCAATAGTTTGTCACAATATTGTTTTAAACGTGCAATGAGAGAGAAAAACGGTCGCCAACAAAATTTCAATCTCCCTCAGAAAGTAAGCTAACGTTACACACAGATGTCTACCGCTGCTTTTACTCGCTTTACACCTTTATTAATGAATATAGGATTGTTTTAACTAAATTATGAGGGTTTTGGTGAGTTTATATTGTGTTGAAAGTGTGGTGACAATGAAACTATTTTTAACGAAATGGACAAAGACCACCCGCCAGCGCGATCTTGCGGTCCCAGCATAATGGTCGTTTATCTCGGCGTTTCATCCGTTCAGTTAGCGTCAGAGAAAAGTATTAAGTTCGACTGTTTGGCAAGGCTGACTCGTGGTTGTAAACAGTCAGGACCGTACACAGCATACTGTAGTAAGTTACCGAACTCCTCCACAGAAGTGAAAACAAGAAACCTCATATTTAACTGGATACATGCATCGAACTCATCGCAGCTTTAACTTCGACCAAATATCATTCAGACCTGGGCTCATCTTAATATCAGATGAACGAAAGGGATTGCCGCGCTTATTGTTGTTGTTATTATATTACGGTAACTTATATCAGCAAAAGCAGAGAATATCTTCTCTTAAGCGTTTTACACGCCCAGTAAGTTGTCCAATACATTTTTATGGCATATTGTTTCCACCACTTCAGATGCATTACATGCAGTATATATAAGTTTCCAAAACGCATCAAATCAATGCACGAAAAGAGAATGGGCTCCGCATTTACGTACCTTTGTCTTCTCGTCTCTGTCATCTGATCCTTCATCTCTGGATGTAAAATAGTCCATTATAACATCGTGTAGGAAACTGGCATCACCAGGATTGCTCAGATTTAGGCGATCATGTTTATCTTTAAAGTGAGCAGCCAGCTAGCTACTAACTTAGTTAAAAAACTTTGCGTGAAATAGCGTGTTACACCGCAGCCGGTCCGGGTTAAACATTAGGGGCAGTCTTTTTACCTTGTCACTATAAATCGCTATTTTCTGCACTAAACGAGACATTTTCAGAGATTTTCTGTAGACAAGATGTTATAGAATAATAATAAAAAAAGACTTATTTAGATATTTATATGTAATATATAATATAACAACTAATATATATATATATTTGTTTTACAACTGACTAAACACTTACAGAAAGGTTTTATTTGTTAGCATAGCATGATATTAGATTTAAACACTTAATAAATTTTTAAATCAATCACTTTGTCTCTGCACAATGAACATTATCAAATATTATTAATGTTGTAAAATATATTGTTCATTGTAAGTTCATATTAGCTAAGGCATTACCAAATGTTAAGGAATAAACTATTGTAGTAAAGTGTTACTAAATTTTTTTTACCATTTCCTTCACAATGTCTACTTATTTCTATGGCTAACAGATTTTGTAACATTTGTATTTTTTACAGTCTTACCATTGCTTGTAAGTCGGATTGGGTAAGATGGATCATCTTTAAAGGCACCAGGCAAGTACATGATGTACAGTTACAAGTCATGTATTTTTTGGCTGACTTTTTATTTGTAGTTTACCTGAGTGTCATTGCACTTTTCAGGAGTTAAGGCAGATGTGGAGGCACAACGGGTGATACCAGACACACACCAAGCACATTATGTTCGGTAAGTTTGCACTTTACCACTACAGTTTCTTTAAATACCCATGTATACACTCATTCACTCATTCACACACAACACTGTAACACGACCATACACAACATGTACACAATTGTCTTAGTTTGCCATGTAGAAATATACAAACAGAAATATTCAGACTTTGGTTATAAGAAATGTAATTTAATAATTGTATTTATTTAGCAGAGGTGTCCCTGGACTTTATTGACAAAAGATTTTGTTTTCAGAATAAAAAGTTGTGTCCAAATCAGTAACAATTGTACTTTCTGTTCAGGACATTCAATCATGACATGATCCATGTGGATGCTGTCCATTGAGGAAAGAGTTTGTTCAGCGGTAAGTGAATCTTCTGTATTTTAATGTAATTAGGTGTGGAACAGTAGAATAAGAGCAAAAGGTTTCAGAATAGGAGTAAATTCAAGGCTGAGTTTAGTTTTTTAAAAATCTTTTTCTATCTTATATTTGTTGACTTAATGTTTATGATATTTCTAACAGGTTTCTGGATAGAATTAATTCCAAAGATGGGAAAAAGTGCACATCCAGACAAGGAGCAAGCAAAAAGACAAGGAACTTGGTGCAGAGAAAAGCTGTGTCCATTAACCCCCATGTGAACAGCTTCATGCAGTCCCTGATTGAGTTCGAATGGACGACTTCAAAGTAAAGGCCACTGTGGTCTGTCTGCCACAGTTTAATTTTTACTTTATTTTTAGTGTTCAATGAAATTCAAGTAGAATATTTAAAACTATGGGCCAGTGTTCTTTTTACCACAGTGAAATGTTACCTTTTAGTCGATGATGGACTTTAAACTGAAAACTTCAAACTATGGAACAGTGTTCTATTTGCCAGAGTTAAATATGTTACAGCAGGGGTCTCCAAACTTGTTTATACTTGTTGATTTTATTTTATTTAACTTGTTTATATGTTTATTATTGTTTAAAATCTTGTTTTAAATATGTTTTGTTTCAATTAAATATTTTTTTTAAATAAAATTTTGATACATACATTGCTTGGATTGCCTTTTAATTCATTATGTTTTAATGTAGCATTTTTACCATATTAATAACTATAGATTTAAACCTAAATATCTAGCTATTATATATAATATTATTGTATTAACTGTAATAAGTAATAAATAGTATTTATGGGTCAAAATAGACATTACAGTAAATTACTGTAAAAATAGACTACTGTAATAAAATATTGTAAAATTACAGTACAGTACTGCTTTGTAACTATACAGTACTAGTTTGTGTACTGTAAAATGGCATTACAGTACAGTACTGTAAAACCAAAATACAGTAACTTACTGGCAACCGTGCTGCCAGTACCGTACTGTAAAAATACAGGGAAATCGTTAACAGTGTAGTTTTTGCAAGTTCTCGCAGTTTTTGCAAGTTCTCGCAGTTTTTGCAAGTTCTCGCAGTTTTTGCAAGTTCTCGCAGTTTTTGCAAGTTCTCGCAGTTTTTGCAAGTTCCCGCAGTTTTTGCAAGTTCCCGCAGTTTTTGCAAGTTCCCGCGGTTTTTGCAAGTTCCCGCGGTTTTTGCAAGTTCCCGCGGTTTTTGCAAGTTCCCGCGGTTTTTGCAAGTTCCCGCGGTTTTTGCAAGTTCCCGCGGTTTTTGCAAGTTCCCGCAGTTTTAGCAAGTTCTCGCGGTTTTTGCAAGTTCCCGCGGTTTTTGCAAGTTCCCGCGGTTTTTTGCAAGTTCCCGCGGTTTTTGCAAGTTCCCGCGGTTTTTGCAAGTTCCCGCGGTTTTTGCAAGTTCCCGCAATTTTGGCAAGTTACCGCAATTTTGGCAAGTTCCCAATGCATAAAATTGCATACATTTTTTTAAGAAAGCGTGCCGCAAGATCAAGGATTTTTGCCCGCAACAATCACAAAAAAACAAATTTTTCTGGAAGGATTGAAAATTAAAAAGTGGAATTAGGTTATTTAACCTGTTGAAAGACTTTAAACTTTTAAAAGACCCTGATGTCTAAGTTTATTTATTTGTTTTTAATTATTTTTATTTTGTTTTTTATGTGTCTTTTAGTTCCTCCTTTCTTAAACCTGTCCTTTGTTTTCTTGAGACTGTTGTGGTAATTTATAATATGTTTTTGCCTTATTGTAATTTATGCAATTATGTTAATGAAAAAAAATACCACTAAATTAACCGAACTGTAATTGCATCGAAGTGGTCGGTGTATCCGGTGTTTCCTGGTTGCCGTACAATTCAACTTAAAAATATTAGTTGACACAACAATTTTTATGTAACTTTTTTGAGTGAACTAATATAATTAAGTTTAATGAACTCAAAATTTTAAGGCAAATAAATCTTTTTGCAAGTTCTCGCAATTTTTGCAAGTTCTCGCAATTTTTGCAAGTTCCCGCAATTTTGGCAAGTTCCCAATGCATAAAATTGCATAAATATCCCGCATATTCCATCGCATTTTTTTTAAGAAAATGTGCCGCAAGATCAAGGATTTTTGCCCGCAACTAGGAAGGACTGAAAATTGAAAAGTGGAATTAGGTTATTTAACCTGTTGAAGGACTTTAAACTTTTAAAAGACCCTGATGTCTAAGTTTATTTATTTATTTTTAATTATCTTTATTTTGTTTTTTATGTGTCTTTTAGTTCCTCCTTTCCGTTTTTGCCTTATTGTAATTTTATGTTGATGCAGAAAAAATACCGCTAAATTAACCGAACCGTAATTGCATCGAAGTGGTTGGTGTATCCGGTGTTTCCTGGTTGCCGTACAACTCAACTTAAAAATATTAGTTGACACAACTATTTTTACGTAACTTTTTTGAGTCAACTAATATAATTAAGTTTAATGAACTAAAAATTTTAGGGCAAACAAATCTTTTTTTACAGTGCCAACCAGAGTGTGCCAAGGAGTATTAGTGCGATTTAAAAGGCAAAGGTTGATAAGTTTGTTTACTTCACTTTGCGAGAAGTACCTAAAACTTATCACAGACTGTATTTTGACACTGCGCTAAAATAGACATGCAGAAATGTGTCAGCTTCTCGCTAGTGTAAGTCTATGTTTACTCTGGACTTTGACAGTCTATAAATGTGGTACAATTTATTTCAGATAAACCCACCCTTAAAGATCACATAAATGCAACTGGTCACTTTGCGTCTATTATAAAAAGTCTGGCTGTGCCAAATTGACCACCTTCACTCATATGGCATAGGTCGTTTTACCATAGGGGAACATTTTAGTATCCTCTCATAATTCTGTATCTGTTCGCCCTCTGCACTGAGCTGTGCCGGGTCTCGGTGGCAGATGAGAAGGCTTCACTATCTACAGATGGTGCGGTGCCAGACGGATACACATTACAAGTCTATAGGGGAATAGCTATGAGTTGAGGTGCAATGCACACACGACCACACTTTTTGGTTTGTTTTTTACTCTCTATCTTTGGATACGCACTCATTGGGTGAAGTGTTTCTCCCAAGACACATTGCCACAGTGGAGTTGTCATATTGCAGTATGATGAGATGAGGGAAAAGAGGGACTATTCCTTTATTAAGAGAGTGAAAGTACTAAGAAGTGGGGTTTCCATTTAAACGTGAAGGGAATCTTTGTAAAATTCACAAATAAAGAAAAACAAACAAATGCGAAAGGTGCATTTTCATCAAGCTGTTTGAGTAAAAAACCATGGTATTGGTAACCTAATAACCCAACAGTAAATAAAACAAGGCACGATTAGAAAATGGAGACATGACTGCATTAAGTTACTATTGGGCACGTTATATATCGAGAAGCAGTGCAGCTTGTAATTGCCAAACTGAATGCTGTGCAAAGACAAATAAATGCAGCATTTTTGATGCAGGCACTAGCAGGAAGGCCATTAGGACAACGTCGTGCCCATATATGGTAAAGACAACGACAGCAGAAAAACAGCTAGATGGTCAGTCACATGGGTTTAATGTCTTCTACATCAGAATTTATTCATTTCCATCTCATATTATTTTCATTTACTCTATCGCATAAATCAAAAAACACCTCAAGAGAGCGTACAAACGTATGTTTTTTTTTGCGAATTAAAGGCGGGGTGCATGATCTCTGAAAGCCAATGTTGACATTTGAAATCACCTAAACAAACACGCCCCTACACCAATAGAATCTGGACCTCTTTTGATAGACCCGCCCCACGCATACGCAACCCAGGCAATGATGTTGGTTAGACACGCCCCTTACTGCTGATTGGCTACATATTTCTAAACTTTTATATTATTTCATATCTTTTTTACCCTGATTTACAACAGAAAGGAAAATTTATCCTTGCTTCATCCAAGTAACCTTGGCAAGCAAAACCAAGATTTTGGTGCCATACTTGCATGACTGAAAAATAGTTGCCCGGGGCATTTACAAAATGGCCGCCGAACGCCTCGAAAAGGACTTTGCGTGAACTTCACGAGCTCACGCTGTGTCCTTAACCTCGTGTCACAATGCAAGCTGCTTCCTCTGTCATTCATCTCTGCTTTCCTCCTCCCACGGTGTAGTTACAATTTTCTGCACAAAGAGGCGTGAAATATCTTGAAAGCCACCCGGCGCACATGCTAGCACGAAAGCGAGCAGAGGCGGGCCGCTTTCACAGTCAGCAGCGCTTAAAAGCAAACAGACAGGAATAAACCAGGCGCCTTTGGATTTGTCATTATCCGGCGTATAAACACCCCACCCCTCTTCATATGCTGCTAATGCGGTGTTACAAATTAATATCCCAATAGCATTAAGCTACAATGTGCTAAAGGATGAAGAGGGATTTGAAAAAGCCTAAGCACAGATTTAGGAATATCGCACACATGCATGCGGGCTGTCTCTTGCGCCACGAGTCGCCCAGATGCAGAGCCTGAAGGACTTTGGGTTCAAGACATATAATGCTCCATCTCTTTTAGGGTCTCTTTTTTTCTATTTCTAAGCTCTTTTTGTATTTAAACTCTTTCACAAAATGTTGACAAAAGTTTATTAAAAGGTAAAAAAGAAACCTTTGGGTCAAAAGGTATTTCATGAACCAAAAATGGTTCTTCTATGGCATTGTTGTTGGAATGGGCTTGTTAAGTCATGACATAAGGAATACTGTTTCCGGGTCCAAGGCTCCACTTATATATTTATAATTCGTAAAAAATCCATGTCCATGTCTGGAAATCTCAGATTTTGTTATGGAGATAAAAATAGGATTGGATGTTTTTGGAAGTTTTGCATTATATTAGCGTAATTATTCCCCTTTTGCATTTGAGCCTTTAATTATCTACAGTAGTTTACTGTATGTCCCAGGGGTTGATTTTTATTAAAACAAACAGTTTTAAGTTTAATTATTTGGTATCACTTTACAATAAAGTAAGTTAATGCATTAGCTAACATAAACTCTTAATAAACAATACCTCTACAGCATTTATTCATCTTAGTTCATGTTAATCCAGCATTTACTAATACATTTTTAAAATCCAACACTGTTGGGCGGTTTCCGGACAGGGATTAGACTAGTCCTAGATTCAAATAAATGCTGTCCAAACTGAAAACAACTTGCAGTGACATATCTTAAAATATGTTTGCCTAAAAATGCGCGAGTAATGTTTTTAGTAAGGCATGTTTGTTAACCCTTTCCCCGCCAGCATTTTTTTAAAAAGTTGCCAACAAGCGTCAGCATTTTTTATGATTTTCACAAAAGTTTAATGCCTTCCAGAAAATGTTCTTCTTAAAATATATTAAATATAAACATACAATATAACAAATGAAAGAACAGACCTCTGTTTTCAAAAAAAAAGAAAAACGTTTCATACTACCTTCATTAGTCCTCTTCTTATTACCTCTCAAATATGGGTAGGTTTCTTCAAAAACACAAAATTTTGAGCAAATAGCTGAGATAATTCCATTTTTGTGAAGGATTTTTATGGAGATCAGATGCAAAGTGATCCTCAAAACTTAGACAAACATACAGCTGTTTGCCCTGGGGTGATACTTCCGGGTTTTATAAGTTGCGGAAGACTAACTGGTGGATAATAGCGTTATTGCGGAAAGCCGGAAATTCTTGTAATTGATGGGGAAGCGTTTTCTCTAAATTGACGAGTTAACTCGTCGATAGTGGGGATAGCGATAAAACTAGTTATATTTTCTAAATTAAACTCAGGCCTAGTCCTGTCTTAAGGTAATCTCTGTCTGGGAAATCACTTTAGTTAACACACCATGAATTTAAAGGTGGAATACGTAGAATTCGCCACTAGATGGCGGCAAAACAGCAATAACAACAAATGACGTTTATTTATGACGCTCTGAAGCAGCGTGGAATTATGGGATTTGTAGTCTTTAACTCAATCGCTGATGGCCACGCTGAGAAATCACGTTGACGGATAAGGTAATGAGTAATCTTAGTCCATAAACAAGCACGTAGCCGACAGGCGCTAACGCATACTTCCGCATTTGTACACAACAATGTTGTCATGTGCTTTTTACGTCAGTAAAGGCGGTAACAAAGGGTCACGTGGATATTAACGTCATTGACAGGAGACTGCACTGCCCCGTGTCAATGTTTTGAATGGCAATTTTCTCACCATTTACAAGTAGTTGAAAACATTATAGATATTGCTAGTAATCAGTTGGACAAAATATATAACACTGGCCTAGTGGTTTTTGGATATTTTACTGCAAATATCTTACAAATTGCAACTTTAAATGAGTAACTGTATTGACATTAACTAACATTAACAAATATGAATAAATGCTGAAAACTATATTGTTCATTGTTTGTACATGTTCATATAAATACATTCATATTTTTATGATAAAACTGTCCTTAACTTGTCTCACATGTGGCTTAGTTTCCAAAAAAGAAAAAAGAAACAATGTTGATGCTCATTTGATACCTGCAATGTTATATAATCTGTTGCTATGTCAACAATGAGCTCGCATGAGATACAGTATGTATTGTGATGTGTTAAATAAATAAACAAACCATAAAATTAAATAAAAATATATTTATTTAGCAAATTCATCATACATGCTGTAAAATGCAAGCTGTAAAATTAATCTCGAGTTTTTCCAACGGAAAAAGACGAATTGCTGAAAACAGGATGTGTTTGTGACGGTTCAAACACAAATGTTGAAATTCTCCTGATGTGCTATACTGTATATATATATATATGTATATATGTATGTGTGTATATATATATGTGTGTATATATATATATGTGTATATATATATATATATATATATATATATATATATATATATATATATGTATATGTATATGTATATGTATATGTATATGTATATGTATATATGTATATGTATGTATGTATATGTATGTATGTATGTATGTATGTGTATATGTATATGTATATGTATATATGTATATATGTATATATGTATGTATGTATGTATGTATGTATGTGTATATGTATATATATATATATATATATATATATATATATATATATATATGTATATGTATATGTATATATATGTATATGTATATATATATGTATATGTATATAGTTGAACACTGTTAACAGATGCATTAATTGACTTGAAGATATGTGATTCAATTAAAATTCTACAGGTCAGTATTGGTTAAAGAAATATATAGAATTGTCCTGTGGTTCCTCAAGGTTATGAATATAATAAAAACTTATTTACCCGACTTAAAATGGGCAGATAACATTGATTTTTACAGTATCAGACATGCAGGTAGATGAATGTTTCTACCCAGCAAGCAATTTTACGTTTAAAAGACGTCTAATACCTCACTGTATATTATAGAACTCACAAGTTGCCAAATGTAACCAAAATCAATTATATTTTGTCTAGATGTGGGTTACTTATAGCCAGACTTTAGTTATAGTCAACATACTGTAGATGGTGAAATGACGGCTGGGTGGGTTTCTGGATAAAGTGGAAAGGCAGATCGACATGCAATACAATTGACCTTCACTATAAACTAAATCAATGCAATACGGAGCGTGAAATATGTATGCTATGTAATTATGGCATTCTCTCTGTAAAAGAGATTTTCCTGTTGACTGAAGATACACAAAATCCCTCATCTTATCATCCTGCAGGATTCAACTCAACAGTGTTTTGTGTTTAAAAGCAGATGGGACAAAGTCTGTGTAAGCAGAATGGTGAAGCTGCAGCTGTTTTATGTCGCGCTTGCCAGACAGACAGTAATTAAGGATGCTACTGTGATTTACTTTGTGTGCTGTTTTAGGGGGACTCCATGAGGACCAACATTCAGCTGGACTTCGGAGACGGGACGGCGGTGTCGTACTCGAACCTGAGCTGGACGCAGGAGGGGATCAGACACGTGTACCGCAGTGCAGGGATCTTCAGGGTAACGGCGCTGGCGGAGAACAGCCTCGGGTTCGACACGTCGTCGCTTTACCTCCACGTGACATGTGGGTTACTCACAAGAGCTCGGTTCTAGATTGATAAATCATAGACTCACCTTGCTTTCATTTTGGCGTCCTGCTGTATCGTAAGTGTGTGTGTGGTTGTGTTACAGGCCCAGTGGAGCACATACAGCTGTTGGCTCCGTATGTGGTCATTAAGAATAAGGAGGTGAACCTGACAGCAGTGGTCTGGCCCTCTCATTTCAGAACGCTCACCTATTTTTGGTGGTTGGGGAACAACACGGAGGTACAAGCAGCTCCTAATTACAGGTTTTCAGCCTCGTTTTGTTCAGGCTAAGGCCTCCGAGACATTTTTTTTTTTTACGGTGGAAGATAAACATAACTGGAGCGATGAAGCATTTATAATTTAGTATTTGTTGTACGTATGGTGTTTAGATTCGGATCTATTCATGGTTTTCACATGTTCACGTTGAAACCTCAATTAAACTGTCACTGTTTCTCAATGCATTTCTCTTAAGAAATATTTAGCACTTCACACAAAAAGTGCTTCCTGTTTGTCAATGAGTTGGCTTTTTTGTTTCGTATTAACTGTTTGTGTGTGGGTTTGTGGCACTAGCCGATCATCACATTGGAGAGCAGTATTTCCTACACGTTCAACACTGAGGGTATGACCACAGTGACTGTGCAGGTGTCTTCGGCAGATTCGATATTACAAGACAGCAGAAACATCGCAGTGCAAGGTGAGTGAAGACATTCCAACCTTTGAAAATCAGTAAGCGAAATGAATAGGAAATCTGAAACCTCATGCTTGGCTTAAAACAGTATGCCAGAAATATGATGGTCTGCCGCTTCTGCCGAGATTTTGCAGTATGCATTGAAAAAAAAAATTCTATAAACAGTAGGGGTGTAACGGTTTAGACCAAATCGTTTCGGTACATGACTTCTGGTTCAGTGCACATTAGGGATCGACCGATATGTATTTTTTATACCGATTTATGTTTATATTTGTCCATCCTTCATGTTCATGTAGATAGCCGCTATAGTAACCTCTCACACTGGGTTTTCTTTTTTTTTGCGCAGCGATGTATTTAAAAAAAAATGGTGGCATAGTAGTCTACGGCAGCCACGGAGTGCAAAAAAAATAACGGCAAACAAGAAATGACGGAGAAATTACACTGTAAAAAAAATCCGTAGAAATTGCAGCTGGGTTGCCGGTAATATACCGTAGATTTAAATTTATGTTATTTACTGGCAACATTTTGTTCAAAGTTAAATGAACATTTAACATTTACAAGTCTTTGTCTTAACAGAGTAAAACAAAAAAACAGCATAAAGCAAAACATTCTGGGAAACAAAATCTAAAAGGCAAAAAACAGAAAAAGGTTGATGATGATTTCTGGTTCCCAGAATTCTTTGCACGAGGCTGTTATTTTATAGTTTTATTCTGTAAAGATAAAGACTTGTTAATATTTAAAATTTATTTATCTTTGAACAAACTCTTGCCAGTAAATAACATAAATTTAAATCTACGGTAAATTACCGGCAACCCAGCTGCAATTACATTGTAATTTCTACTGATTTTTTTTACAGTGTAGACATTACGGAGAAATAAGAAATCACTTCACATGATATGCATACAAAAATATATTTATTGCGGTGACAAATAAAAATTAAATTGAAAAAAAAAATTTCAAAAGCTGGGGCGGGCCCAGGGCCGGGCCCCCTATTGGGCCGGGCCAATTTGCACGTGCATACCCTGGATTCCCAGACGCTATGCCACTGGTGAGGATGCTATGGAACCATGAACTGCACTCTCCACAATGATGAGGAACTATCAGCAAAGGATATTGATTTCTAGCACTTTACTACTACAAATATAGAGATGAGAAATAAAAACCCGCTTTGTGCAGCTATGATCAGCCGTTAGGCCGAGCTTTCAATTTTGTCATGGAAAGGTTGGTTGTTTTTAGTCACATGACCTGCAATCAATTGCGGCTTCCAGCACTTTGTCTGTAAACAATGCTGGAAAAAATCTGCGAACACAGCAGCCACATATCGGCCGATGCAGATACACATAAAACTCGCAAAAATCGGCCCGGTATATTGGCCGGACGATATAATGGTCTATCACTAGTGCACATGTGTACTATATGTAAACTGTTTATGTTTACAAATGTTGAGATTTTCAAATGTTAATAATAAACTATGATAATAATAACACTATTTTTATAAAAAAATAAGTAATTTTGTGCTTTGCATTTTTTCCCTAACTGTACCGAAACTGAACCAAACCTTAAATTTTGTCTACAGTTACACTCCTAATATACAGTAGTGACAAAAAAAACGATGTCCAACTCTGAACAACTAACTCTTTGTATTGTATTTAAATATTTCATTAATGATGCATAACATTTTTGCATTGATGTGTTTGGAGTACAACTAAAGCTCAGTTTTGAGATGAATTTAAGGCAAAAAAATTGAACACCACACATGTGCTAAGTTTATAAAGACTACAATATATTACCACAAGAGAAGGAAAAACTAAATAATAATAGATAAAATTGTAAGCCAATTATTTTTTACAGTACTTGTGAGATTTTTGTCTATGCATTTTTTGTATATTTGAATAATATCCAATTACAAAATATAATTATTTTGACAGAAAAATACATTAAAGCAACACCAAAGAGTTTTTTTACCTTTAAAAAAACGTTTCCAAAAAGGTTTCAGTCGTTCATCCACTCAAAACAGGGTGAACTGCACTTTCATATTCGCTTTGACGCCCTCTATCGGCCAGAACTGCACTAAAGAAGTTTCCAACTGTCGGGTCGCGGTCCTGTAGTTCGAGTGAAAACTACAAAAACTTGCTTTACGGCAGACCTATAATCCACTCAGAACCAGCTTTGCTGCAGTAGGCTAAATTATTTACAACAGTGGTAATTGACAATTCCGCTTCCAACCTGTAGGGGGAACAAAGAGCAAAAACTCTTTAGTGTTGCTTTAACTCGTTCCTCGCAGTGTTTTTTTAAGTTGCCAGACAATGCAAGCATTTTTTATGACTTTCACAAAATTTTAATGCCTTCCAGAAAATGTTCTTCTTTAAATATACAGTATAAACATACAATATATCAAATTAAATAACAGACCCTCTGCTTTCAGACAAAAAAACCTTTGCATCCTACCTTTATTTTTTTCTCTTTTTATCACCTCTCAAATATGGATAGGTTTCTTCAAAAATACAATTTAGAGCAAAAAGCTGATATACTTGGTTTTTTTTGTGAAGGACTTTTGATAGAGATCAGATTCAACGTACAAAACAGTAAAAATCTCAATATAGTTTCTCACTAAATTATTTTTTTTATTTTTTATGAGTATTTTCTATTATTGCGTTATTACCTTGTGTTATTGTAATGATAGTGGACTTAAAGGGGCCATGGCATGAAAATCTGACTTTTTCCATGTTTAAGTGCTATTATTGGGTCCCTAGTGCTGCTATCAACCTAGAAAATATGAAAAAGATCAACCCAGTAACTTAGTTTTGGTGAACCATTCTCTACAAGCACTTGAAAAAATAGGTTGTTGAAAATTGGCTCTTCTTATGATGTCATAAGGAGCTCTTATTATAATAAAACCACCCCTTAATCCAACCACAGCACTGCTATTTAGTGCAGAGAGAAAATAATTCACAGAACAATTGAGTTTCAATTTCAACAAACCACCATCATTGTGATCAGTGTTTGAATTTCATCCGCTCATGTGCATTTTAAAGGACACACCCAAAACGGCACATTTTTGCACACACCTACAAAGTGGCAATTTTAACATGCTATAATAAATTATTTATATGGTATTTTGAGCTAAAACTTCACATATGTGCTCTGGGGACACCAAAGATTTATTTGACATCTTAAAAAAGTCCTGTGACATGGCCCCTTTAAATGTCCACTGTGTAGATTTTTAGTGGCATCTGGTGTTAAGACCAACTAGACAACCAACAAACAACTCGGTACGGTAGTCATCATAGGACAAACATGTCATCGTCTAAGACAACGTAGTGACAAAACGCGCTCTATAGAACAGTTTGTCCATTTAGGGCTAATGTACAAAAATGGTGGTGCGAAATGGCAACTTTCATTTAAGGAGACCCGCGTTGTATATAAATAAAAATTTCTTTTTCTAAGGTAATAAAAACTTTAAACATAAAGTTCATCTTGTAAGGTCTTTATACACCACTGATAATATAGTTATATTATATTGCATTTCCTTCAAGAGATCCTTTTAAAAGTTATGTCCATTTAATATATAAATAAAACCCCCAGCATTATTATCACACAAACAAACAACAATCAAATCGTTGCTATATTTTTTACTGAAACAAGTCAATAATATATAAAAGACTGTAAGCGGGTACTTTGAACATTTCTGAGTGATGGTGCGAATGAATCGCTAACTGAAGCTTAAAACTAACACGCTTATTAGTTCATTTTGAATAAGCATCATGTTAGCATTGGCTAATTGATACTGTACGTAATCCGTTCTACATTTTTCCTCGCAGGTAACAATCATCTAATGAATATATAAAATATAAATAACCCTTGTATTATCAAGCCTTTCCGAGCATACAGAATTACAGGAAATTGTGTCTCGACTCTGTCAGCTAGTCATAAAAACTCCCTTCTGGCAACTGCCAAATAGACTGTAATCATATCTGTGATCAGCGCTAACCTTTCCATACCTGTCAGTAATGATAACTCTGCTACAGCTCAACTAAATCACCTGGAACAAATCATGGCAGATAGAAGGTGTTGGGCATCTTATGAGAGAAGAAATTAAGGGTCTCTCACTCACTCTGCCTCTCTCTCTCTCTCTGTGACAGAATTCTTCAAATCGCTTCTTTTGTCTTTCTCTCCCAATCTGGACGAGGCCAACCCCGACGTCCCTGAATGGAGACAGGACGTGGGTCGGGTAATTAAGAAGGCCGTTCTTCAAGTGAGTGCGAGAATTATTTTCCGTCCGGCTCATCTCCTAACACCCGGAAATCCTGCCCAAATCACTCCTCATCTCTTCTTCTTACGCTTTGTCTTCATCTCTTCTGGTTTCTGTTTTGATTTCTCTGTCTCTGCAGGGACAGAGTTCTTCATTATTAGACATTGAGATCGATGAATGCGGTGTGTTTGGGAGGTGATGCAATGACCTGCGGCTCAAGGCTTTTGCGATGTGCGTGTAGTTTATTTAAATGTCAGTAGGGCCGCGGGACTCGTCTGGACAGCTTTGCGTCTCATTTCCGCTCAGATCCCGACAGGGAGAGGTTGAGCACTGCTGGTCGATAGACCCGCTCTCGAGTGCCCATACTGTACACTTGTACTACAGCTGTCAGTCTGACACTCACATGGAGCTCAATATCTGTGTCCTTGAAACAGAAGTAGCTTTAAATCCCAGCTGTTTTGTTAAAGCTTTGCTATATAGCTTATACTGTAAAATAGAGTATAGACTATAAATGGGTCAGTGACAAACACAGTTTGACAAGATGAGACATTCAAAAATCTTTTAAATAACTAATTATTTATTTCAATGCACATAGTGTATTTATGTTAATGTTATGCAATAAAAAAATACATTTGCACCATTTTTATGAGAGTTAAGACTGAATGGACCTGAAAATGTCAAATGGTGTAACCGTCAATTGCGCCAAAAATAAAAAGAGAAATGTTAAATATTTTATCCACCTTGATGGCATGTAAGCCTAAACATAAAAAGAAAAAAACTAAACATTTTAAAATATCATTTTATTTGTTATTTCTAAATATGTAAATTTTAAGGCGTTTTTGTAATATTTGTCCTGAACTTATGCTGAAAACAGCTCTGTTTTCTAAATAATCTTTGACAAATGATGTAAAAATGTATGTAAAAAATCATAATACAATAAACTAAATGATAATATTTTAATTTTTTTATGAATATATTTATTTTTTTCATTTAAAGAAATACTAGTTACACCAATTGACACAGACCGGTTACACCACATTGAAATTTTTGTAATTATTCCCCAAATATTCTTTCAAAATGAAATAAAACCATATATTTTTGTCTTTGTCCTCAAAAAAGAGAATGTATGCAAGTAATCTGCAAATTTTAACCCTTTTACATTTAATTGAACCATACGGACACAAAATAATTAACATCACGTCATTGACCTAAATATAATTCTGACCCATACAATGTATTTGTAGCAATAGCCAACACCATGCTAAAGTATAGACTGTAAATGGGTCAGTGACAAAAACGGTTTGGCAAGATGAGAAATTCAAAAATGTTTTTAAAAACTTGTTTTAAAAGCTCGCATCAGGTTTATTTCAATGCACATAGTGTATTTATGTTCATTTTTCTACAATAAAAAACTACATTTGCACCATTTTGATGAAAGTTAAAACTGAATGGACCTGAAAATGTCAAATAGTGTAACCGCCAATTGCGCCAAAGAATGAGAAATATTAAATATTTTATCCACTTTGATGGCATGTAAGCATAATCATATAAAAAAATCATTTAAAAATATTTCTAAATGTAAATTTTTATGCGTTTTTGTAATATTTGTCCTGACATATACTGAAAACAGCTCTTTTTTTCTAAGTAATCTTTGACAAATTATGTAAAAATTTATGTAAAAAAAATAATATTACACTAAACTAGATGATTATATTTTATTCCGAATTTTTATGAATATATTTGTATTTTCATAAAAAAAATACTAGTTACACCAATTGACACAGACCGGTTACACCACATTGACATTTTTGTAATTATCCCCCAAATATTCTTTCAAAATGAAATAAAACCAGAAATTTTTGACTTTGTCCTCAAAAAAGAGAATGTATGCAAGTAATCTGCAAATTTATTTTGAAATTTTAACCCTTTTACATTTGATTGGACCATACGGACACAAAATAATTAACATCACGTCATTGACCTACAGTAAATATATTCTGACCCATACAATGTATTTGTAGCAAAAGCCAACAATATATCCATGCTACTTATGACTGGTTTTGTGGTCCATGGTTACATTTAAGCTCTTGTTTCCAGACATCAGTCGCTAGTACCACCTTTTCAATAACATCACACACATCAATAAAGATAGCATGCGATGCTTGGTCGGGAACCAATGTGTAGTCTGACGTATCTTGTCTCTGACACAACAATAATAAACATTGCAACAGACAAAAATATTGTGTAGTATGAACCTGACATGGGATAAATAAGGGATAATGTATAGGCAGCCATTTTTGATAACAACCGACTGCCTGTACATTATCTTGCTTATTATACGGCTATTTACCTCATAAGTAATGTAAGAAACTGTACACCTTACCCCTCAATGAAACCTCCTGACATTATAATAGATTAAAGCAAAACATAATTTGACTATGTTTTTGTTTTGTTTGACACAGTTGATTACATTTACTGTATGTGGAAATGTGGTCTGCCCAATCAAATCCAAATCTGTACAGATACTCGCACTATAACACACAAAAATAACCCCGAACACCTTGAGTGACCCTAAGCCCCCTCATAGGAAACTTAGCATTAAAAATCTTCCAGAGAGCAAGGTCAGAATAGGAAACTTAGCACAAAAACAGCTAACAATCTCACACCATACTTGCTCTTCTACACGTTCTTTCCCACTCATTATCCACCGGCCTCGATTCCTGGCTTTAGATCCCTTGACTCACCTGCTATGAGAAGATTACCCAGAATTCTCCAGAAGTAAAAGTGTCCTTTTCGAACTTTATGCCTCTGTTTCAACGTCAAGTTCAAAGCCTAATGGCTTAGTGTCGGGGCCCTCGTGATAAAACGGCTCGCATTTTCCATTCTCGTTTCTTCCGTTTCATTTATCGTCTAACATTTAAAGTGCATTTCGTAGTGCCCTAGAGGCAGGGGATACACTTTATCCATACTACGGGTGATAAACAGCCCAGTTTATTAAAAGAGAAGAAGAGAGGGAGGGAATAATCAAAGTCAAGGTCCATTTAAGACGCCTATTTGAGGCAATGTGTAGGAGGCTGAGGGAAGGAAGGGTTTGTGTTGTGGTACACAAGGGCAATAGTTGTAAAACGGCCAGGGGAGATGAGGATAGAGAAGGTCAGTAACAGGGTTTGGATGCAGAGATAGGTGTTACTTTTAAGTACTGTACTACTTAAGGCAGAAGAATGGTCCATTTTTGTATATTTCGTATACTGTCCTTGCAGAGTGCGCATAACGCAATTTTCGTCATCGGGAGAGTGCGCGCATACTGTATGCGCATTGCTACATTTTTTAAACCTTGCATATTTTGTACGCGTAGCTTGTGCATGTGCCTACAGGAGAATGTAGTGTGTAGCCCAGGAGATGCGCACTGTAAAAAAAGTAGTTTGCAACAACTTAAATAAAGTAAGTTACCTGGTTGCCTAAAAATATTAAAACCAATTAAGATTTTACAAATTTTACAAAAACTAATATTTTAAAGTGGAATAACCTCAACACTTTAAGGCAACCAGGTAACTTACCTTATTAAGTTGATCCAACAAATCTTTTTTTATGCATACATGAGGGTCCTCGTGCAGTGCACTTGACCCGATTTTTGTCATCAGAAGAGTGTACACGTATTGTATGCGCACCGCAAAATTTAGTTTGGCGCAACTTAAAAGCAAGTAACCTGCTTGCCTAAAAATATTAGTTGACAACAAAAACTTTTCACTTTTTTGAGTTAACTAATATTTTTAAGTTGAATTACCTCAACATTTGTAAGGCAATCAGGTAACTTCCTTTATTAAGTTGATCCAACAAATAATATTTTTACACGTAAACAAGGGTCCTTGTACTTTGCACTTGACGCAATTTTCGTCTTCAGAAGAGTGTGCGTGTACTGTGCGCGCACTGCTTACTTTTTTAAACCCTGCATACTTTGTACACGTAGGTCGCGCATGTGCCTACAAAGAAGTAGTGTGTAGCCCAGGAGATGCACACTGTAAAAGAAGTAGTTGGCACAACTTAAAAAAAAATAAGTTACCTGGTTGCCTAAAAATATTAAAAACTAATTTACACAACTTTTTTGAGCTAACTAATATTTTAAAGTTGAATAACCTCAACATGTTAAGGCAACCAGGTAACTTACTTTTTTAGGTTGATCCAACAAATCTTTTTTTTACGTGTACACAAGGGTCCTTATACAGTGCACATGCCGCAATTTTTTGTCATCAGAAGAGTGTGTGTGTACTGTATGCGCACTGCAACATTTTTTAAACCCTGCATACTTTGTAATTTTTTAAGTTGTGCAACCTACTTCTTTCAACAATTTTACAATTTTTTTTTGAGCTAACTAATATTTTAAAGTTGAATTACCTCAACACTTTAAGGCAACCACGTAACTTACTTTTTTAAGTTGATCCAACAAATACTTTTTTTTACGCGTACAAGAGGGTCCTCGTACAGTGTACGTGAAGAAATGTTTTGTCATTAGAAAAGTATGCGTGAACTGTAATCGCCCTGCTAAATTTTTTAAACCCTGCATACTTTGAACACGTAGGTCGCGCAAGCGCCTACAAGAGAATTAATATGTAGCCCAGGAGATGCACACTGTAAAAGAAGTAGGTTGCACAACTTAAAAAAGTAAGTAACCTGGTTGCCAGGTAACTTATTTTTTTAAGTTGTGCAACCTACTTCTTTCAACAATTTTACTCAACTTTTTTGAGCTAGCTAATATTTTTAAGTTGAATTACCTCATGTTATGCCAACCATGTAACTTACTTATCTAAGTTGATCCAGCAAATCTTTTTTATGCATACACGAGGGTACGCAATTTCCGTCTTCAGAAGAGTGCGCACGTACTGCATGCGCACTGCCAAATTATTTAAACCCATTCTTTGTCCACGTAGGTCGCGCATGTGCCTACAGGAGAATTAATATGTAACCCAAGAGATGCACACTGTAAAAGAAGTAGTTTGCACAAATTAAAAAAGTAAGTTACCCTGTTGCCTAAAAATTGTACTAAACTTTTTTGAGTTAACTCATATTTTAAAGTTGAATTACCTCAACATGTTAAGGGAACCAGGTAACTTACTTATTATTAAGTTGATCGAAAAAATCTTTTTTTACGCATACACAAGGGTCATCGTGCAGTGCACTTTCGTCATCAGAAGAGTGCACTGCAAAATTTAGTTGCCGCAACTTTAAAAAAGTAAGTTACCTGCTTGCATAAAAATATTTGTTGACAACAAAAACTTTTGACTTTTTTGAGTTAACTAATATTTTAAAGTTGAATTAACTCAAAATTTTAAGGCAACCAAGTAACTTACTTTTTTAAGTTGATCCAGCAAATCTTTTTTATGCATACACGAGGGTACGCAATTTCCGTCTTCAGAAGAGTGCGCACGTACTGCATGCGCACTGCTAAATTATTTAAACCCATTCTTTGTCCACGTAGGTCGCGCATGTGCCTACAGGAGAATTAATATGTAACCCAAGAGATGCACACTGTAAAAGAAGTAGTTTGCACAAATTAAAAAAGTAAGTTACCCTGTTGCCTAAAAATTTTACAAAACTTTTTTGAGTTAACTCATATTTTAAAGTTGAATTACCTCAACATGTTAAGGGAACCAGGTAACTTACTTATTATTAAGTCGATCCAAAAAATCTTTTTTTACGCATACACAAGGGTCATCGTGCAGTGCACTTTCGTCATCAGAAGAGTGCACTGCAAAATTTAGTTGCCGCAACTTTAAAAAAGTAAGTTACCTGCTTGCATAAAAATATTTGTTGACAACAAAAACTTTTGACTTTTTTGAGTTAACTAATATTTTAAAGTTGAATTAACTCAAAATTTTAAGGCAACCAAGTAACTTACTTTTTAGTTGATCCAGCAAATCTTTTTATTACAGTGCTTTGCATTTTGTCACTTCAATAAAAACTATACTTCGCATTCGGCCGTTCGCATATATTTGCGTACACAAACGAAACTATACTCCTTTATGGGCTTTCCCATACATTTTGTATATATCCCGATAGAAAATCTCTTGGGTTATTGGCTATGTTGAACAGGTCATTTGTTACATTTCTATTCCAGCAACATTCAAACATATTTACCTAAATAAGAACTCTCATCTTGACCAAAGTGCACTCCGGAGAATTTTCCAGCTCAAAGCCGACCCACGCTGTGCAAATTCGGCCCTTTGTAAGAACCTCTCAATAGATTGTTTGGCTTTTCTAATCAAGAAATTGTGTAAGCACCGATTTTACAGAGGAAGCATTTATGTGTCTCACAGTCTCTGTGACGGTGGCGAAAATTGATTTTTTTATTGTGTTTCACATTGCGTTTTACATATGAATGATTGCATGCGGGCCTACTGTACGAAATATCCAACAAAAACTGCATATTTGCATTCTGCCGCCGCTACTAGACACAGCTGAACGGGGTTTTACTTAAACGGGCCAAGATGAACCACGTTGATAGATAAAACAACAGATGTCTAAACAACTCTTTAATAGCAACTTCGTCCTCCCCTGTAATGAATCGTTGTCTCTGTGCCTTTAAATGTAATTTCACAGTTCCTCTATCTGGGAAAGGGAATGTTTTGACATTCAGTGGTTTAATTTAAGCAATTACTCTTAAGCTATTAGTCGGGTGTAATTAAGAGCATTGTTACATTATATCTCTCTTTTGCCATCTAATGGCCTTTTTGGACCTTAATTCGCTGGCAAAAGGGGGTGAATGTTGAAACTAACTTTAAGCCGGATAGAAATAATGTCTGGAGGGTGGAGACGTCCATTAATCATTAGGAATATCACACAGGCTGAGTCTTTCAATGAGCCCCAGGGGTTTACGCTTCAATATTGTAGTAACGAGGACAAACTTACACTCCTAGTATTGATTTTTGAGGCTGACTTGGGTCTGGCTGCTCAGCTTGATGTAAATTTAGCTTAGGGGGTGTCGAGTCCTGAGGCTGAGGTTTATAACCGATCGAGCCCTATCAGATTATTTACCTTGGATCTTGGATAATTTCTTCTTTATGAGGCAGATAGACATTAATGGGTGCCTCTGACAATACATGGTGGTCTTCATTTTATCGGATCTGTGGTAGACAGTAATGTTGGGACCTTTGAGCTTTTAGAGTAGGTCTCTACCAAATATATTGAATGAGGTTTTTAGATGTTCTACGTGTGTATCCTGCTTGCATCCATAAGCAATGCACAGGTTTGATCATTTTTTTTCAAAACCCATGAGCCTTGTTTACACATAACATTTTAACCATGCAAGCTTATGTTGCGTACACACCAAACGCGAAGCATCGCGTTCCTCGCTCTAGATTACTAGTGGGATTTAACTTTTGTGTCATGCAATATTGTTTCAAAGCCACGTTTGAAGCGAATAGCAACTGTTTTCATCAAGTTTGCGTCATTTGCATCGCATTTGCGTCAATTCGTGTCTTTGTATGTAATCTACTCGCGCAAAACGTTGATTTCGCATTTGGTGTGTTCGCCCCATTACAGTACACACTCTGACCGCATTTCGTCCTCTGACGATTAGGTCGCGCCGGATATTCCAGAGGACCAGCTTCTGGTCGCTGTCTTTCCCGGAATTCCGACTGCCGCCGAACTCTTCCTGCTTCCTCCCAGGAACCAATCAGATGGCAGAAAAAGGAGTGAAGAGCATCTGGAGCAGGTCAGATGAATAACTAGCTATTCTGATAAGATGCAAATTTGAACGTTGCCTATTAATGGTGAAGGTTGAAATGTGATTGAGAAAGATGGACCTCGATGTGAAGTATAGAGCAGCCTCTGCCTGGGGCTGCATTGAAAGTAATTGTCACTAAAAAAGGAGACGGTATGTCAGAAATATTCTCAAGGGGATCCTACAACATTTTTACAGTGGTTTACACCATTTTTTTTTTCCCCCTAAAGGCATAGTTGGTTCTGCGGCCAAAATGTCGAAAGGACCGGTACCTAATTGGAATTACAAGGACAAGGAGCTTTTAAAATAGGGACTGTACTGTACTGTACTGCACTTTACTATTTACTATTTAGTTGTACTATTTTACAAAATTTACTTTTTTTAAACTATATATCAAACTATTTATGTGACTTTACATTGATCTCAATCTTTGATATGACCTTACTTAGTCAATAAAGATATCAAGGTTATGTTTATTTTTTAGAGCTGTCAAAAGATTATTCGCGATTAATCGCACACAAAAAATTTTGGTTTTTCACATAATGGGTCACATATTTAAAATAAAGATAATAAATAATTCCCATAGATCTACTTTCAGGTACATCGTTCCACTTTTTTTTTTTCAGAAAATGTATATATCTGATGTGTATTTAACCTAAGTGATTTCTTCTCTTACTAGTTATCAGAAGTCCTGGTCAATGCATTGAATCAGATTTCGGTGGAGTTCGAGCTGAAGTCCGGCTCTCGGGTCATCGTTTATGTCACACAATTAACATTAGGTAAGAAAAAGCCGTATTACAATGAAAAAAGTGATGGGAAACATACAGTATGCTAACCCATATTTGAAATGTGACTACACATCTTGTTGCACAAAAAGGTGTTATGCGGTACAACAAAAGATGTCACTGGGGCAGTACTTTTTCAAAAAGTATACTTTTTACCTAAAATGTGCATATTGGTGCCTCTAAGGTACACATTGGTATACTGGTACCTCAAATGGTACATATCTGTACCAAAATGGTACACTTTTTACCAGCAAGGTACCATCCCAGTGACAACTTTTGTTATACCGCATAACTACTGCATTTAACCAATCCCAGTAGTAGTGAACACACATCCAGTACATCTGGAACAATGGGAAGCTAACACTGCAGCACCCGGGGAGCAATTGGGGGAAATGTGCCTTGCTTTAGGAGATCGCAACCTGGTGGTCTTGGGAATCAAACTGGCAACTTTTGGGTTATAAGCCCGACTAGGCCACGACTGCCACTTATTGACATTTGTGACATATTTTTCATCTGTTTTAATCCTAAAAATAAACAGAAGACATCAGTAGCACACGCTTGCTTACACTTGATTAATTTGAAAAGGTTTATTTCGGTTGATCTTCCTCGGCGGACTCTGTTAGGTGATGTTTATGGTTCCTCAGATTCTTCTGGGTAATTATGATGATTGCTTTCCAAAGACCAGAGAGGTGTGTCTCTAAGCATTATTTATTGTTGAGAGTTTTGCACTTTTATGCCCCATCAGAGATGTTGAAAGCGTTGAAATTAGATGATTGCTTACTGGCAATCACGGCTTGGGAAGAAAATCTACACCGAAATGATTTAGGTTCTGTGGTCGACTGTGTTAATTTGGCCTATTTATGAATCAAAACACAGTTATTCCTTAAAAGAGGTACTACTCCAGGCAATCATTTCACTTTCATAATGATCAAAACAATCTTAAAACAGGACACTGAGCTTAAATAAATGATAAAAAGTGTCCAGAAGTGTTTAGTAGCACTGACAGCTCATTTGAAAAATCTATATCTTATAGATCATCATGTGGCACAGTTCATCAGGTTCATGTGTCATTATGTACTATAAAAGTTCTTCAGTGGCACTGGTTGCTATGTATTTCCAGCTTCATGGTAGGGTTAGTAATGGCTTGCATGCGGTGATAATAGCGGTAACTAGAACAGAGTAAAGTTTTTCATCATGTGACAGCCTATGCTTTTACCCACAGTGCACATTAACAGTGAAGCAGGCTGTCTCCCTGACTGAGCCGCATCAGATTCCTTCCCATTTATTTGATACCAAAAGGTCCAGAAAGCTTTCAAGATGTTCCTAGAAAAGGTCAAAGGACTCGTGGGGATTTCTTTCAACAGGAACGTCACAGAAGGAAATATGTTGCCAGAGGGTTTAAGGCTCCCGTGAATGATTTTCGAAGGTTGCCAACATTTGGCAAAAGTCCCTTGGAGAGCGCCAAAGGGAATCTCTAGCAAATGATGTCACGGGGGATTTAAACAGATGTGAAGATATAAGACGGGTTGTTGGCATCCTTTAATTCACTTCACAGGTCTTCGATGCACAATTTTAGATATGACAGACATTTTTAGTGAAGGGGAACTAAAGTAAAGTAAAGTTACACCATTGGTTAAAGCTCCTGTGAAAGTTGCAATGTATTTATGAGTTAAAGGGAGTAATACAAGGAAACTAGTGGGCGTGGCTTGTCTTTTCCAATGAGCCTTGATTGGAAATAGAAAGTAGGCGTTTCATTCAGAAATGGAAATTGCAATGACAGTCAGAGGGGGCGGGGTTAACAGATGATCCGCCCAATCCATCTAGCTGAAGTCATCAGAGAAGGATTGCAACAATTTTCAGATTTTAATTAAAGTTAAAAAAACACATAAAATTATATATATATAATTTGTTTATTAAGCTGCAAAATGAGATATTAAAACATTGAAAATATGAAACACTTCAGCTGTAAGGTGATATTTCATGTAGTCTCTCTCTCTCTCTCTCTCTCTCTCTCTCTCTCTCTCTCTCTCTCTCTCTCTCTCTCTCTCTCTCTCTCTCTCTGTGTGTGTGTGTATTAGCTCCACTGGTTGACTCGATCCCAAGACATAGCAGTTCTGCGATGCTGATGCTGTTATCCGTGGTGTTTTTGGGGTTAGCTGTATTTCTCATCTACAAATTTAAGAGGTACATCCATGCAAAGACATCACACATCACAGATGGGTGACTCTCACGATATCCAGATTTAAAAGGTGTCAAGCATCAGATTTTTTAAAAAGCCCTTAAAGCCATTTTTTGTACATATAAGATTAAGGTCTGGACTTACTAGAACCATTACAATTAGAGAATTTAAAAAATATTTTCTATAAAATTATTTACATTTTTCAGATTATCATTATCAAAAATTATCATTACCGCAACATGATATTACATTAAATATATGCATTTACAAACTCATGTTTCGGTAATGAGAACTAAAAAGTTGTCTAGGTATACGACAAAAAAACTCAATAAGAACTGCTTACCTGGTAGTCATCTTGAGTGTCACAGTCAATTGTGTCCCTTCCAACTATTTTTTAATGTAAAAGTTAGTTTCTTGAGGGCTTAAACAATGATTGAAAATTGTTGCGGAGGATGAGAAAATTGGTCTTGGACACATGTATATTCCTTATTATTGTCTCTACATTTACCAATGATCACCAAATACCACATGTTTATTTTATAGTTTTTAGATTTTTTTAATTATAAATATTTCAATGTCAAAGAACCCAAATCCAGTCATGGACACGTTGCGGTAATGAAAATGTTCCCCTTAAATGTGGAAAAAAAACTACAAAATTGGTTTGTCATTTGAAATCATGTGCAAAGTAGTACATGAAGAGATGTTTGTAACTGTATGCTTCTTATTTTGATACTCTTACTTTGCATTTACTTTTTTTATCAAAATGATTCATGACACCTCATAAGTCTAATTTCGCGAGAATCACCCAGATACATTTTACTATGACTTGAGTCATACGGACTCACCAAGCACTTCATAGTGTCTGTCGTTTAAAGCTAAATATAAAGAAGGAAAGTAAAATATGTTTGGTCGGGACCAGGTACGACTTTCTTTGAGGTTTTTTGAGCGTGCTATTTTTACCTGTGTTTTGTTCGGATACGGCTGTGAATGGGAAGAAAACATCACTGAATTGTTTAATATGCAGCTGTGGTTCCTCCGGTGGAAAACTGTTTTGTAACGCTTTGAATAATTTATTTCGTCTCAAAATAATTTAAATGGAAAAGACTCGGAGAAATGTTGAAACAGTCATTAATAATAGATGTAATTTGTCTTTTTTGCACAAGTTATTTAAAAAGAAGCATATTTATGGAAAATCACACTTGGAAAAACAAAGCAATTAACTCGGAAATTAACAGTAATATAAAATAAAGTGAAGATGTTCAAAGCAATTATTCGGCTTTGTACAGTATAACATAAAGAGAGTTTGGAAGATGACATCCACTGTTGTTTTTGCACACCATGAAATTTTGGCGAATTGCACAAACATCTCCGCAATTTGTTCCGGTTGTCCCGTAACATTATCAAGACGAGTGGTGGATGTGTTTTGCTTTTAGCTACCTCTGATTGTCTGGGTACATGCCACTGCCGCTAATAGCAACTTCTGCTTTGGAAAATATTAAATATGCTCAGCAATTATCATTGTAATTACTTCAGGAACACAAGAAAGGATTGTGATTGGAGTCGCACAGTATTTAATAACTGTTTTGCATGTACAAACACGCAGTTTAACAAGATGCCACGTTGTGCAGTTCTATTGCCTTGTGTTGTTGTGTGCATTATGCCAATTTTCTGCTGTTGTGGGCACACACTTTAAAAATGTGATTCATTTTGGTCAGTTGATATGACATTATCGTGATTTCTGTATTAAAATTGGATTGAGTGTTTTATGAATGCCTGCTGAATTAAAGTGTCTTTACGTCCCCAAAAGTACTTCCATGTCTGTCATTGTTTGTCACACCCCAAACTCCTCTGAAAGATGTTCTGATTGGTTGAGCTGATGTTTCATGCCAATGAAAGAAATAAACTGCACTGTAAAAAGTGAAAGTTGGATTAACTTAAAAAAAAATGACTGCAGTTGGTAACCTATACACTGAAAAATAGATTATTTAAATAAAAAGTTTAAGTTGAAAAGTTTAACTTTTTTAGGTGTTACCAATTTCAGTCGTTTTCACCTTAAATTTTCTTACTTTTAAGTGAAAAAATTCAATTACATTTTATTTATATAGAGCTTTTCATAATTGGTAATTGTTTCAAAGCAGCTTTACATTAATAGAAGCAGAGGAAAAAACAGAAAAATCATAATCACAACATCAGTAGCAAAATACAGCGGCTATGAACCAATTTTACAAGCGAGCGTATTAATAATGTTACGTATAGAAGAGGGTGCTAAGTTAAAGCCAATGTCAGCTGACTCCCCGGTGTTGAAAAAGCCCCTAGGAGAAAAACATTCCCGACTTTTTAAGCCTAGGAGGAAAAAAAGTCCTAGGAGGGAAAAAACCCTTGGGAGATTTATATATCGACTGTACATGTATATATTTAAATGGGATATAAACAGTATGTAAACGGATAAGGAGATTAAATGATTTCCGTCGGTGGTCGTTGGTCAGGCATCGGCTGGGCATCACGTTGAAGGACGGCCAGTAGATCAGTGGTGTGTTGACCTCCACGGCAGCCGAAATTGGGTCTGTTTGTCTCAATGTCCTCAGGTTCGAGGATGAGACAGGGAGAGAGAAACAAAATTCTATTAGCATAGGGGCCATTCGCATGTAATGCAAGTGTCACACAGTGTTGTGATTTAATATCTGCTCGGTTCCAAACAGGCTAGCTATTGCGGCATCAGTATATTACCCAGACGAGTTGAAGTTGACACAACATTTTTTTGTGTTACCAATTGAAGTCATTTAAGTAAATTTGACTTTTAGTTTTTACAGTGTGTGTTTAAGTAGTGAAATAACACCCTTTAAAACAACACTTTCCCTTTTACCTGTGCAGAAAAATCCCCTGGATTAACATTTATGCGGAGGTGAACCATGAGAAAGAGCAGGAGATGATCAGTACGGTGGGCCAAAATGACACCACGCCCAAAATCACCCTAAGCGAGTTCTCCAGCCAGAAAGAGCTGATGGAGAAAGAGCTGGAGGCCCGTGCCAAAAGTCAGTATACCTTCTTTGGATATCTCATGTCAATGTTGGGCTGTATTTTATTTTTTTAAACTACTTAAAGGGATAGACATTATTGTTGTGGCAAGCTTGATTGTTGGTAAAATTGTAACGCTTTCCTAATTTCACATGAAAAACAGTTGGAAAATCAGACCAAATCCAATTTATAATCTGACAAATGATGCTAATGAGAAGTATATGCAGTGAGCCCAAGTAGCGGTTTCCCCAGCGGATGCATCTGTGATCACGTAATTGCTTAATAACCACAAATTAATATTTAATTGGTGCTTTTTACCAGTGGTTATAAAGAAACATTAATTAATGCATAAAAGAGGAAAAGGCATGGGATCGTATTTGGGTTAGTGTGATGAATAAACATGTTCGATACGGTGCCACCCAGAAAATAAATCACACCACAGCAATGCATCTCTTTGCCTGCAACAAGGTTGTAAAAATGGCTTTTATGTTTCAAATTATTTTCTTTTACATTAAACTACATTATTTCTATGTTAAAGTGCTATAATTGGGTCCCCAGTACTAGAAAATGTGACAAAGAACAACCCAGTAACTCAGTTTTGGTAAACCATTCTCTCTAAGCATGTGAAAAAATAGTTTATTGAAATTTGGCTCCCCTTGTGATGTCAGAAGGGGATAATACCGCCCCTTAATCTGCACTATCCAACCATGACACTGCCATTTCATGCAGAATTCCGCTTATTTGCATTTTAAAAGACACACCCAAAACGGCACATTTTTGCTCACACCTACAAAGTGGCAATTTTAACATGCTATAATAAATTATCTGTATGATATTTTGCGCTAAAACTTCACTTATGTACTCTGGGGACACCAAAGATTTATTTGACTTTAAAAAGTCTTGTGAAATCTCCCCTATTTTCACTTGCAAATATATATTTTTTCACTTTAGAAGACATTTGCCACTTTTGGATTATTTGGATTATTTTATTGCATTTTTTGGAGTTTTAACATGTTGAGCACCATATGAGACGATAACATGACAGCATTTTATTATAAACTTATTTTTCTGTGTTTGGCTAAAGAAAGGAAGTCATATACGGTATATCTGGGATGGCATGATAGTGAATAAATTATTTGTAGAATGTGTTTCTTAAGACTAATGTGTTTGTTTGTGTGTTTTGGGGATCAGGGGCCGTGATCAACACCTGTGAAAGCACAAGGGAAATTCCGAACTGCACGAGCGTCTGAATCAGTCTGGAGGAGAGAGGTTCAATGTAATTATGTGTACAGACGTATCACAATTTTAAAAGTTGACAGTTTTCCTTTTGCTTTTTGTAATTTCAAAACACTCATTGTTAATAGTTTTCTAAGGAGCTCATTTAAACAGATTTGCATGAGTGTCTTATTTGTAATGATCTGTGAGGAAAATGTGAATACACTTAACCACGTGCCATTGGTTATGATTAAAACATGCACAGTTAGAGATTGAGGATCATTTTAAAATTCTGTCCCTTTTAAATTTTATGTATTGGGTGCTAAATTTGCATATTTCCTTTGGGAATTATTGAGAATTACATTTTGTTTGGTTTTTGCTTTATGATTTTTTACTTGTTAGTGTTGAGAATTTGTGACTTTCTTTGGTCAAAACTCAGTTATGCCAAGTATAAGTTTTAGTATGGTCCATTTGAAGAGTTTAGATGCAAAAGCTGATAAATGTTCTCACACTGTAAAAAAAGATTTATTGGTTTCAATTTAGAAAAGTAAATGTTCATGCTGCCTTAAAAATATTCAAGTTTTAAAGCAGCACTAACACTTTTTTAAGTTGAAACCAACAAATCTTTTTAACAGGGCAAAAATTAGATAATGATATAAACCGAAGAAAATTATTTGTTGATTTAACTTAAAAAAGTAGGTTACCTGCTTGCCTCAAAAGTTTTATTAATTCAACATAAACAGTATTAGTTGTTAAATATTTTTAAGTTGAATTAACTTAATTTAAAAAAAAATGAAGGCAACCACATTGTAAAAAAACGCCTCACAATTCAACCTACTAATTTAAGTTTTGGCTTAAAAAAGTTTACATAACTTATAAAAACAAGTTGAAATTGTTAAACTTATTTTTTTAAAGTTAACTCATTCCCCGCCAGACATTTTTTGAAAAGTTGTCCGCCAGCATTTTTTGTGATTTTATAAAAGTTTCACAAAATGCCTTCCAGGAAATTTTTCTTCTAAAATATATATAAACATACAAATATATCAATTGAAAGAACAGACCCTCTGCTTTCAAACAAACAATAAACAAACAAAACGTGAAAAAAAACGTTCTTCCTATCCATATTTTTTTTCTATACTTATAAACTCTTAAATATGGGTGTTTAAAAAAAGGCTGAAATAATAGCATTTTTGTGAAGGAATTTTGTTAGAGATCAGATTCAGAATGATTATCAAAACATACACAGAGTTTAAAATTAGTAAATAACGTTTTGGCTTCAGTTTTTTCATAAATTGGGTAAGTGGATAATCGCATTATTACAGATTAACATGAAACCTCATCAGGAACATGTTTTTTATGCAAATAAATGCTTTTATTTTTTTTACAGTGCAGGTAACTTACTTTCTATACATTGAGTGTAAAAAAAGCTAATTAACAAGAAAACGTCAGACGCGGTTTTGCATCTGAGCTCTTCATTTGTTTTTACCAAAACTGGTACATTGTAAAAAAATGCAGCTAAAGTTAAAACAACTTGGTTTGCAAGTCAATTCAACCTACTATTTTAAGGTTGAACCTGTAATAAGTGGATATAACTCAAAATCAAGTTAAAATTGTTTAACTTAAGTTAAGTTAAGTTAAAGCAACATAAAAATATATGTTGTTTGACAAAAACGCTGTATTTTTACAGTGTACCAAACACAGTGAGGAATGCATTTATTGACTATATTTATTTTGTATCATTTGTCTAAGTATGTTCAGTTGGTCATCTCATTTAAAGTATTTATTCGTTATATCTTGAAGTACAGTAAGGGAGCAACATTTGATATGTAAAAGAGCCAGCAGTAGAAGCCCTTTGAAGTTTAGTGAAGATGTGAAAGATTTCTCCAAAAACACTGTGATAAAATGATATTGTGGGGGAAAGAATATAACTAATTGTCCTATCTCGTATAGACTATTTTTGGAGCTCAGACTTTGTTCATAAACTACGAGACATTCATAATTTTTCATGTAATGAAATGCAGCGATATCTGTCTGTCAGGGCTGATAGTTAAAACGGTAACCTTCAATCTACTGTACTTTCAGATAAATGTACATTACTGTAAGCTCCTTCAAATATACCCTACAGTGATGTTTTGTATATAAAATGGCTTACAGAATAATTTTGCTTCAGTGAATGCCTTACAAATAAGAATGCCTTTTGTAATAACATGTATTCATCATAATATCTGGCCATTTATAATTGAAATGTAATTTATAACTGGTAACTGGTTATGATCGAAAGTGCTTCTTTTTATTTCTTTCTCTTAACCAGTATTGTGTCTCATCTTCTGGGGAAATGTACAATATTCTCAATAGGTCTCAAATTTGAATTTCTGTATATAAAGCAGCGAGTGTACTTTCATTTGCATATGCTTATACTGTAAATATATTGTGCCTGCTATACCGTATGTTTCAAACAGAGGGCGTTACGAATCAAATGCTGATTTGTCGGTGTGCTGTAAATAAGGCCAATGCTGTAAATAGTTTTTTATTCATTCATTGAACAAGAAATTAGTAAAGACGTGCCGCATATGCTTCTATGTTGCCATATGAATTTCTGTCTCGGATCAGATCTTATAGAGAGCAGTGTTTTAGTACGGTTAGATTTTACTTTTGTATTGGAGTCAATTGCCTCTTTCACACAGAATAAAAACAATGACTTACAGGATGAAGAAGCAGATGGTGTTAGATTTCATTGTGAATATAAATGTATAGCAGTAGATAAGAATAATAAGTGAAACTGACCAAAATATCATCCTACAAAATAACGCTTACAGTTAAGTTTCCAGCCTGATCTCATCATAATTCATACGGATTTTAGAAGTTGGCTAATTTGTATGAATTTGTAGGAAGCAAGCGTGCCGCACAAGCCCTGAAAAGTGAAGCCAAAATGTCTCGATCGCCCCCCCAGTGACTGGTCCCAGTATAGGTCATAAACCCCGCCTCCCCATGTTATTCAATGGGACTTGAGACCAACAAAAAAAATTAATTACACTTCAATTACCTTTTTTCCGAACGTGGTTTCTGTCATTTATTGTAGTTTTTATCACACTGATGTAAGTTTGTGTTTAGTTAGTTATTTAATGATATAAAAACGGTGGTGTCACGTCATGATTGACAGCTGTGATATCGTGTGATATGCGCATTCTGCGAGGGCGGGGTTTTGATTTTGCGGCTTCACTTCCTGCTCATTACTGCGCATGACTGGTCCCGAAATCGCTACTGCGCAGACTCAAGACCCAAGATGTCAGCGCCATATCGGGACACTGGCGGCTTCACTTTTCACCAATGGAAGGGAGCGAACAGGCGTCGTCCATCTTTTTTTACAGTCAATGGTACGAAGTGAATCGAACAAAACTTACTATTCTTAGAGAAAAAAGAAAACCCCAAACCCCAACATCACAGGGGTACAAGCAAATTACACAAAAATGTATGAATGTGGTCATACAAATTAGTCGTAAATACCTACGAAAAAAGATTTGTTGTTTCAACTCAAAAAGTAGGTGTTTGTGCTGCCTAAATATTTTGAGTTAATTCAACTTAAAAATAAATTAGTTCACTTTTTTGAGTAAACGAATATTTTAAAGTTAAATTAACTGAGATTAAGTTAAGACAGCAACTTAAGCCTTGTTTATACTCGACACGTCCACATGGGTGCGTTGGTGCAGACAGCAAAACTGACATCAGCGCGGATTGGCCGGTTGTGTGTGCGAGACCTCATTTCGCAAGATGTGCACAGCAATTTTTTCTCGTCGCCCCCTGTTGTTTTAAAGAATAGTGTAACAGCGAGTGCATCAACTATAAATTCCTCATCACTTTGCGTTGCGGAGCAAAGCACCAGTATAAACAAAGCTTGACCTTTTTAATCGAAACAACAAACTGTGTTTTTTTTAACACAGTCTCACCCCATGTCGTCAATATTTGACGACACTTGACCATTCGTCAATATGTGACGCGGAGGGTATACCTTTCGCGTAATTTTTTGATGAACTGGGGACTTCAATACTATTACGTCCGTTGCATTCTCTTCTCCTATTTTCTTACCATTTTCGCGTCGGTTTAGGGTTAGATTACGCAAAATTAAACAGTGTACGCGAAATTAAACAGTGGACGCGAAATTAAACAGTTGTCACCTGGCGTTGGGGTTAGAAACAGTTGTCACCTGGCGTTGGGGTTAGAGTTAGGTTTGGGTAGGGATGTCATTATGTAAATCTAACCCTAAACCGACGCGGAAATGGTAAGAAAATAGGAGAAGAGAATGCAACAGACGTAATAGTATTGAAGTCCCCAGTTCGTCAAAAAATGACGCGAAAGGTATACCCTCCGCGTCACATATTGACGAATGGTCAAGTGTCGTCAAATATTGACGACATGGGGTGAGACTGGGTTGGTTTTTTTACAGTGTAAGATTGCGTTGGACATTCATTACAAACCAACATTTCATGTTCAACCGTGCTTTACAGTTGGTCAGCTTCCTTCAGAGTGTTTCTTGCTTATTTTTCACCAAATTCTGTCTTGAAATATAGCAGAATATAGAGTAGCGTTGAAATAGAAATTCTGCGCTCGATAAATACCAACAAATATATTGTGTAAATGTGTGTAACAAAATGTCAGATTTAAATTCAATTTTACATGTAGTCTGACATCCATTTGGGTTTATTCTTTCATTCTATGATATTTACCGTGGTATAAGCTTTGTGTTTGCAGATGCATATTTGGTAAACAGTTTTTGCTGTCTCCGTAAAGGAACTTCAAACAGACTACAGATGCTACTCTGCTCTGTATAATGCTTGGCACCTGTGTAGTCCAAAACAGACAAGAAACAGTGGTTTACCCATAATCCCTGCTGCCTACTCCTTAGAGACTGCACAGCGTGCTGAAGTCAGCAATGCAATTACAGTGGCACGGCTTTGAGATGTGAGAACAGGGAAATGCGGTAGTTCAACATTCTGCCATGCATTCTCTTAACACCCACAGGTTCAGCTTAACACACCACTTAATCTCTCAAATTTACAATTGTCGTCTTATTGCAACTTTGACTATTAAGTATACAGTAATGAAACAGCTATGCTTGGAAAAACAAATGATATTGGTAGGGATGGGGCGATAAATGCAGATATAGACTTATAATACCTGTCCGATACGATTCTAAATCACACAGCTGACATTATGCACAGCTTTTTATGTAGCCTACAATGGTTTTTGTTCAGTAAGAAGTCCTTATCAATCTGAAATCACTGTTAGTTTGAGGCGTTTATAACATGCATTTGCAAAAGCAACACTCGTCAAACATAATCATTACACATGCGTCCGAAACCAAATACTGTACAGTAGGTATACTGTATACGATTCGGACGTACTACATCGCCATGTTGATACATCATGTGACATACGGTGTCATGTCATACCAGCGCGAATACAGCTGCAACACCACTTT
Source organism: Paramisgurnus dabryanus (assembly GCF_030506205.2). Classification (NCBI taxonomy): domain Eukaryota; kingdom Metazoa; phylum Chordata; class Actinopteri; order Cypriniformes; family Cobitidae; genus Paramisgurnus; species Paramisgurnus dabryanus. Next base: position 26,250,290 of record NC_133340.1, on the reverse strand, counting down.
TACAATACGATGCCTTGTCTTCTTTGTTGGATAACTCCTCTCCCGGTGGAATCATGGGATAGTGAATAGTGAAGTGTCCGTCCGTATGCACACTTTAAAAAATCTAACCGGAAGTAGTAGGTCAACCGGGTAATTTTCGCATCTTGTTTTTGGAATACTATGTATACTTACATAACACCCGCCTTGCCTACTGCTTTTCGCTTACTATGTAGTATGGAAGTAGGCGGTTTGAAAAACAGCAATAGAAAGCCATTTTCTGGAGATGCGTGTGTAAATGGTTCTTCTTCTGCGGCCCATATTAAGTTTCTGTACAAGAGCGCCCTCTGGCTTGTGGATGTAGCGGCATTTCAACATAATTCTTTGAGAAGCATAGCAAGCATTATCGGTCGATTTATCGCCCCATTCCTAAGTTTTGGTAAAGTTTAGTGTTTAGAGTCAGGCCTGTAACCCGAAGGCGGCCGGTTCAATCTTACGGCTGGCAGGTTGCAACTGTGGTACTCTTGGGCAAGGCATCATAATGTACACTGTAAAAAAAATAGTTAAGAGTAACATAAAAATATAATTTAAACAATTTCAACTTGTTTTTCTAAGTTATGTTAACTTTTAAAAAGTAGGTTGAATTGACATTCATAATTAAATAAAGTTGGTTAAACTTCATGCAGCTTTTTTACAGTTTAAATGTTTTTATAAAGCCCAACATAGAAAGCATGTATTAATAAATTATTTTTCTTCAATATAAATGAAATTTGTTCTAACCTGCTGCTTTAACATGCCAAATACCAGCTGTATATGAAATAAATTATGTTCTGATTTTAATTTCAAGTGTGGACTTGAAAAGGTTATGGTTAGTCTGGGTCTATGTTGGTGAATCCCATCTCTGTAGAATTCAATATCTTGAGTCATAAATGATGTATAATATAACATTATAGGCTAATGTAAACAATGTTTACATTTGTATGATAAATTGTCATCTGGGTACTTTATTTCCTTTATTTTGTGCTATATTTCATAATGTATGTAATGGTTACACTCCAAAAAGCAGAATTAAGGTGGCTGACAACATACTTGCCATAATATTTATGTATGATAGAAACCAGACATGTTTTGATGAGCGAATTGTAATACTTCTCTCCTGTTGCACACGATCGACAGATGCATGACTCATGGTTATTGTTACATCTTGATTTCAATATTTCTATGGAAAACTACTGTCATTTTGGAATTGTTTCAAATAAATGTATTTTTGTACATCACATGCGCACTATGGTTGTCGCTGTCTGTGCTTTAGTCAGATTTGCACTTTGAACAGTAAATACATTTCTTCTAATGAATTTATTTTTGTCATCATCCTTTGGCACTATATGCACAGGTAGATAAGGAATACAACGTATAATACGATTAAAAGCATCTCAATTGTTTATATAACTAGGCACAAAAGTGATCTCGGAGCATTCGGAGCTATGACAACAAGACAAATTGCCTTTGAAATAAGTTAGTAAATGTGACAGAAAATGTTTTATACTTTAGCAACAAATGAGCGAAGAGATTTACTGAATTCAATAAGAATTAATATAAGGGTGCAAGTTTAGTGCTAAACACAATTTGGAGGTGCAACTGCACGCAAAAAAATGTACGCAGTCATAAAAATTGATATCAAATCAATATACTTGATACATTATGGGTGGGTTTTGTGTGTGTACCTTTAAATGCAAATGAGCTATTATTCTTCACTCCCTTACCAAAAGAGATGCTTTGGTAAAATAGATTTGATTTCGCAAAGAAGCACAGAAAAATAGCAGACGGCATCCAACTCACTAAAGGCAGACACTTTTGTAATAATACAAAACTATCAGTCAGCTGCCATGGGCGGGGCTTTAGCAGTGTGACATTACATTGCTAAGAAAATCATAATGAGACTGCTTTGGTTTAATGGGGAATAAAGAAGAATGGATAAATAATTTTTTACTTGAAAAATATTAGTGCAAAAAGAATGGCGAATGGTTCATTTAAATTAGGGCTAGGCATAGATTAATCTCGATTAATCTCATACAAAATAAAAGTAATTTTTTTGCATAATATATGAGTTTGTGCTGTGTGTAAATATTATGTATATTTAAACACACACACACACACACACACACACATACATATACATTTAAAAAATGTTTTATTTATATATTGTGTTTTTATTTATATATAGGGGTGTGCGGGGTTAGTTGTAACACGGACTGTTTACATTATTGCACAAGGTTGAGCATTATGTTTTTTCGGTATTTTTTCCACGCTGCCAAAAGACGATCTCCCACAAATTATTGGAAATGTATAATGTTTTTCCAGAGAGTTATTGATGAACGAGTGTTTTGGTGGCATGTAAGTAAATTTTTTCATCATATGTTTTTTTTTTCGGTTCCTAAGTTGGGTGCATAAGATACCAAATCCAATGCTATGTCATATTAATCAGTGTCTTGTTGACTAAAACACAGCATCGTTTTGAAATATGTCTGCAGCTCTTAGCAACCTTTTTGGTTGGCTTGAAAATATTTTGACCTCAACACTTACGATATGAAAACCGCTAATGCTAGCCATTTTTTTTAAATAGGTTACACAAAAATGATTGCTGGCTGCCAACAAAATAAATGTGCCTGTCTTATCAAAAATCGTGTGTCAAATTTATTTTTGTTCATATCTTTAATATTGACTGAATAAGGTCACGTCAAAGATTGAAATCATAATGAAATGAATGGCTAAAATCTGACTTTGATGCTCATTATCTCAGAATTTGATTTTTGAAACTGTAGTATGATTATTTCAGACTGGGTCACATATAAAAATTGTTTTGTCGTCATTGTGCTGCTTTTTTCACATATTAAGACATTTGTATCCATTTATTGTTAGAAAAGGGCTGGATGAGTGAATACAGTGTGGATACCTGTCTATTATAGACAGATATATAAACAATATCCACTTCAAGTATATAAACAAAATAATATTTAAATATTTGTCTGCAAACTTAATTTTTAGGAAGTACTAACCCCCTGCCTGTTACAATTAACCCCACCTATGGGGTAAGTTGTAACGTTTGCACTTCTGTCACGTTTGGTGTAATTGTCCAAGAATGGTAAGTACTAGAAACAAACTTCAAATGTTCATTTGTAGCAGAGATGTGTGTGTTGCGTGTGTAAAAATATAATTAATCAAACTAAAATATTTTTGGAATGATTGAGCCAAAACCAAAAAGCGTTAGGTTGTGCCCCACTCTTCCCTAATATAGAATATATAAATAAATGTATACACATGTAAATGTTTCTACATGTCTATACATGAATGTGTGTTTTTATATATACATAATAATTACACACAGCACAAATTCATATATTATGCAAAAAAATATTTAATTTTGTATGAGATTAATCTACATTAATCTATGCCCAGCATTAATAAAAACAGAAGAATAAGTAAATGACAATGTTTAAATACATCTGTTGCAGATCTGGCCCGGAGTCGTCTGCTGTCTGGGGAGGTATTATTTGAACTCTTTAGGTCCAAAGCTGTACATTTTGAAAGGGTGATGCCCCAGTGACAGCTGATTGCTAAAGCTTCATATACTGTTTAGTGAACTTGCCTATAGATTTACTGAAATTGTAAATTAGATTTACTAGTGGGTGTCTTTACTCAGAGTAAATGATAGTTGCTTGTTATTGTCTATATTTAGCTGAAGGCCGAGTTCCCACCAGACTTTCCGGGCCTGTAACTACATAAATTCTCCCAATGACGGGGGATCTGTGACTTCAATAATCAAACTTTGATATATGAAAGCCACTCCTGCCGGCAAAGATTTAATTATCACTAGGGGATTTGTGTTTTCAGCCTTGAACATATGGGCCATACGCGCATGCACAAACATGCAACACTTACAGTAGTGGTAGATAAATATACAATAACGTGCCGTGTTGCGCCCACAAAATCTATATCAAAAGAAAGTGAGTTCAGACTGTAGGTGGGATTTTCAAGCTATATTTTCTCTCTCTGTATTCCTCGTTTCTCTCACTTCGGAAATTAAGCGACTGGGAAGTGGCGTTACGCAGAGGTTGATGAAAGACCCTTGTCAGGGAAGTTGGCAGCTTTGTCATTTCCCATTGTCGTTTCAAATCCTCGAGTCACGGAATTGCTTGTGCCACGGTAAGAAAGAATACTGTCTGTTAATAGGGCTTCCCTCCATTAAACTTTATTTCATTATTTTGTATTTTTAGGGATGGGATGCATGCAACTTGGACATAGATTAGACATACTAGATGGCAAGTTGGCATGAATACAGTCCATTTTTCTTTATTTATGATGGAGGGTAGCCAGACCGAAGCCTCATTACACTGCAGGTTAGATTAATCTCAAGCGCTTTTTCTTTCCCTACCTATAAATACTCTTAATACTCTCTCTCTCTCTCTCTCTCTCTCTCTCTCTCTCTCTCTCTCCTCTCTCTCTCTCTCTCTCTCTCTCTCTCTCTCTCTCTCTCTCTCTCTCTCTCTCTCTCTCTCTCTCTCTCTCTCTCCTCTCTCTCTCTCTCTCATGCAATTGCTATCCCCCTTCATCTTTCCCCCTCTCTTTCTGTATTATTATGTGACCTTAAAAGTAAATTCTGTTCACATCTATGCATTTCCTTGTAACAAGCTGATACCCTTTAAACCAGTGGTCTTCAACATGGTATGGTGCCCGCAGAGTCTATGAGTTGACTACCGAAGCACTTTCTTTTAATAGTTTCAATTGTAATATTTATTACCGTAATTCCTTTTTTTTATATTAACTTGGCTTTTGTATGTATGTTAAATAAAGTCAAATAAAATCATATAAAATCAACAAGTAAAACAAAAAATGTTTTGAGTAGACAACATAAAAAAGTACTTTGGTAAATGTATGGTAAATTCACCAACCTTAGAAATATACAAAACCAAAACGCAACACGCACAATTTTGAAGCAATAAAATCAATTCACATCACTAATACATAATTTATAATAGTAAAACAGTGACAATGACCTATAATTTGCAAAATATACACTTATTTAACTTGTTTATTTCAAAATACCCATAGGTCAAACGTCACGGGTACGCATTGAATCTTGGGATAGCCAAGACTGTGAAGGATCAGCCCAGTCACACGAAATTACGTACCTATAGTCACATTATTTTTTTAAATTCTTTTTCATGATACTGTCACAAATTTCCGCATTTTTTCGTGATCGTATCACGAATTTCTGTTTATGTGTCATTGTCACGTATTGGTCACTCAACTGATTTGTCCTCATTTCTTACAATTTTCGCTTTGGTTTAGGGTTAGATTTACATAAATTGACATCTTTACCCAAACCCAACTCTAAAGGGAATCCATTGTCGTCTGGCGTTAGGGTAAAAGGGATCGCAGGAAGTTGCTCAAATCCCTGTCGCGCCACACAGCGCCACTCACATAGTTTAACATTAAATAACATCATATTTGTCCCAAATCATTAACGATTAACATGGGCTGCTAACGTTTATTTAGCATTTTGAAGTAGACGCTATCTGACGAAGCTCGCGCTATTTAATGTGCACTTCCGGTTTACAATACCTCAGAGTTGTCCTAGACGTGACGTGACGCGACGCTGAGCTGTGCGGGTGGTGTGCGATCCCCTTAACCCTGAACCAAAGCAAAAATGTTTTGAAAATAGGAAAAAGCAGTTGAGTAACCAATATGTGACAATGACACCTAAACAGAAATTTGTGATACGATCACGAAAAAATGCGGAAATTGGTGACAGTATCACAAAAAAGAATCAAAAAATTATGTGACTAGGTACGTAATTTCGTGAGACTGGGTAGGAAGGATACATTTATGGATACTTGGTCTCAGGGGAAAAAGGCCACATTTGAAGGCTTGCATATTTAGGAGTCTCTTTTATTGGCACAGCCTTTCGTCGCAGCCCGGTGACCTCATTGGCCTTCAAATACGGCCTTGGAAAAGCACAGCCCCTAAATTGGGATGCACCCATTGTTATCTACAGTACAAACACTGCGTGTCCCCTTACATGGAAGTCACTGTTATGTATCTACAGTAGCCTTATAAGTGGACAAACTGCTCTACAGAGCGTGTTTCATCCCTACGTTGTCTTAGACAATGACATGTTTGTCCTGTGGCAGCTACCGTAGCTTCTCATTGCGTTTCGAAGTTGATGTTGGTTGCAATTTGCAATCTCATCGCTAGATGCCACTAAAAAATCCATACTGTACCTTTAAGTAAAGGTTGATTAAGCTTAATTTTTTTAGGTATTACCATGAAATCAATTTGTGTCAAAAAAGTGCTTTTAGAAAAAGTCTAAATGTCTTTTAAATGCATTAGGCTTTGCTCATTCATATAATGCACTGTAAATATACAGTCATCTGTGTCTTATGCTAAAATGTGTTATAAGTCCATGAGGTTTTAAATAACGTATTTCTCACAGTTTTTAGATCTGATAAAATGTTTTGGCTGTTATTCAAATATACCACCTGATTAAAGCTTATAAATATCATATCTCCAATCTTCTCTGGCAAGGGATATAGTGGGGGTTTCATACATTTATGTATGACTGTACATTTGCTTGTCTTTGGAGCAGATGGAAGTGCTAAATATTCAGAATATACCCAAGCTGGAAATGAACAGGAACCTTTTTGATCAGCATCAGCCGGTGGCCGTTCATCAGCCAACAAACTGCATATTTATCACAGTTTGTTTACCCTCAGGTAAACTAGTGGACAGTCAGGAATTATCATCTCTCACCTTAGTGTGCACTTTCTGTATTTACTCATGCAAGAATAAAGCCACTGCAGTGTTTCATGCATTTATTAAAATGAGTTTTGGCATGTACTGTATTTTTACACGGTGCTCTGTGTGCTTGATTCTGATTGGTCAGTGGCAACATTCCCAGACCTAAAGCTAATAATAAAGCATCATAACTGCATACAGTTACTGCGATATATACACTCACCCTAAGGATTATTAGGAACACCTGTTTAATTTCTCATTAATGCAATTATCTAATCAACCAATCACATGGCAGTTGCTTCAGTGCATTTAGGGGTGTGGTCCTGGTCAAGACAATCTCCTGAACTCCAAACTGAATGTGAGAATGGAAAAGAAAGGTGATTTAAGCAATTTTGAGCGTGGTATGTTTGTTGGTCTGAGTATCTCTGCTCAGTCACTGGGATTTTCATGCACAAACATTTCTAGAGTTTACAAAGAATGGTGCGAAAAGGGAAAAACATCCAGTATGCGGCAGTCCTGTGGGAAAAAATGCCTTGTTAGAGGTCAGAGGAGAATGGGCCGACTGATTCAAGTTGATAGAAGAGCAACTTTGACTGAAATAACCACTCGTTACAACCGAGGTATGCA